>NW_026896219.1:0-209202 GCF_033153095.1 Gastrolobium bilobum
AGAAGCTTTAGGAAAAGATCTTCTTGAACCTTAATGTTGATTCTGGGAAGATTCAACTAAACCTGCCGTAGCAACTCAGAAATGAGATAAACTCGTTGTAGCACTGTACGAAATTTGCAGGAATGCAAATATTTTTGTCATCCATGATTTGAGACATACCCAGAATTCTTTTAATACTCGTAAATCAGTTTCTTACTTCTAGATTACATTTTGATAACTGATACAGATTACAAAACTCTCGTGTTCTAAAAAAAAAAAAAAAAAACCAATTAAGTTCCAATTTCATAATCTTTAATTCAGAAAAATAAAAGGAAAAATATTTTGACCTGTTCCCTGAGAACGATAACTCTTTCTTTTGAAAAATTACTACCAAACAAAATGGCGCCGTTGCCGGGGAACGGTGTTTGATTTTATTTTCTTTTTGTGATTCTGTTTTAGACTTCTTGATTTTTATTTTTTTTATTTTTTTATTGAATCTTTTTCCTTTTTACATATTTTTCTTGTTATCTACTGACTCCAAATTCAAGTTCTTGTGAGATTTCTGCAGAATTCAATTTTGATTACAGTAACAAGCAGTATTACACAATTGTTGCCGAATTATTGAAGATGGCAGAATCGAACCATGGATCTGTTAATGGAGAAAACATCAATGGCAATGGAAATGGCAACCATGCTCTAGTTATGGTGGATGAAGAGCTTCCCATTGCTGAATATGCTATTCCATCACTTGATGGAGTAATTCCTGGTATAGTCCATCCTGGAGTGGAGGGGAATTTTGATCTCAAATCGGGGATGATACAGCTGCTGCAATCCATGACTCAATACCATGGATTACCCAAGGAAGATCCCCACAAGCATATTACAAAATTTATGAAAATTTCCTATACATTTTCTGTTCATGGAGTGTCCACAGATGCCATGAGAATGAGGCTATTTCCTTTCTCTCTAGCTGGGGAAGCAGAAGAATGGGTAGAAGATTTTCCTGCACAATCCATCACCACGTGGAAGGAGCTTGGAGAAGCCTTCCTTATGCGGTTTTTCCCACCCACAAAGGTGTGTGATTTGAGGGATGACATCACAGGGTTTAGACAGTATGTTGATGAGTCAATCCATGAGAGCTGGACTAGATTTAAGGGGCTGATTAAAAAGTGTCCTACCCATGGTCTTCCTAAGTGGGCTACCATTCAGATTTTCTATAGAGGATTGAGTCACCAAGGCAAAACTCACTTGGATGCTACTGCCAATGGAATGTTTTTATTAAAAAGGTATCCAGAGGCTTTTGAGACACTTGAGAGAATAAGCCAAAACAGCTGCCAATGGCCTGAACAAAGAGATGAAGCTCCAAAGAAGGCAGCTAGACTTTATGAAGTGACTAAAATAACTTCCATGGCAGCTGAGATGGCAGCAATGCATAACACTTTCAAGGTTTTAGTCAAGCAAATGGCTGAGACCAAACAGCAACCACCTGCTCAAGTGGCTGCAACAACACCAATCTGCTCACTTTGTTATGGTGCCCATTTGTTTGAAGAATGCCCAAGCAACCCTTCTTCAGCCTTCTATGTTGGTGACTATAACAGAAACTACAATAATAGAGGAAATTATAACCAAGACAGATGGCAGCAACAAGGTGGGAATTTTGGCCAGAATCAGGGCCAAAATTACCATCAAAATGTTGGAAATAGAAATCAGAATCAGCCCTTCCAAGGAGGGCAGCAACCTTATCAGCCAAAAGTCCCATTTCCACCCGGTTTCAACTCACAAATGCCTCAAGATCAGCAAGGGCAATCTAATGCAGAAACTCAGCCTCTTCTAAATGATCAGTGGTCAAACCGGATGCTGCAAAATCATGAGGCCATGCTTCAAAATCATGGAGCAATCTTAAAAAGCTTAGAGACACAAATGGGGCAGATTGCATCCTCTCTTACCAATAGACCGGTGGGAACTCTTCCTAGTGATACTGAAGCACCAAGAAGAGAGGGAAAGGAATTTTGTAAGGCTCTCCATTTGAGAAATGGAAGAGAGGTTGAACAGCCAGAGCATGTTATTAGGCCTTCTACTTTGAGGAAGTTGGCAGAAAAAAAATGTTCAACCAATTGAAGAAGAGGAAGAGCCTAATGTAATTGAAGTGCAAGATTCAGAAAACAACAAGGAGCAAGGTGATTTGGGCAAAACAGAAAAATCAGCACCTAAATCAAAGGAGCCAGCCAAACCTTTACAGCAAAATGAAAGCATTTCACCAAGATCAAGGGCAAGGCAGATTCCATTTGCACAAAGGCTTCAAAAACAGAACCAAGAGCAGCACTTTAAGAGGTTCTTAGACATCCTCAAGCAACTCCAGATCAACATTCCATTTGTGGAGGCCCTTCAACACATGCCAAGCTACATCAAATTCATGAAGGACATTCTATCAAGAAAGAGGAGAATAGAAGAGTTCGAAACAGTGGCACTTACCAAAGAATGCAGCAGCATTGTCTCTACAAAAGTACCTCCTAAAATGGAGGATCCAGGTTCTTTTACTATTCCATGTGTTATAGGAGATAGGTATATTGGAGAGCTTTATGTGACTTAGGCTCTAGCATTAATTTGATGCCTGCTTCTATTTTTAAGCAATTAGGAATAAAATATGCACCCACAATATTAACTCTCCAATTAGCTGATAGGTCTATTGTATACCCTGAAGGAAAAGTGGAAAATATTTTAGTAAAAGTGGAGAAATATATTTTTCCCAGCTGACTTCATTATCCTTGATTGTGAAGTTGATGAAAATATTCCTAATATAGTAGGAAGACCATTTTTAGCTACAGGGGGTGCAATGATAGATGTTAAAAAAGGAGAGTTAACAATGAGGGTAAATGATGACACTATGACCTTTAGTGTTTTTAAAGCCATGAAATATGTAGATGATGATGTTGATGATTGTTCTGCTATATCTGTAATTGATAATTTGGTTGCTGCCCATTTACAAGAAAATTTTGAAATAAATAACTCTGCATGTGATTCTGCCATTTTTGAATTTTATGAGAATAATGCATCTAATCATGATCATGCATGTGCATTGAAGTCTTATCCTACTAAGTTCTTTGGTGATAAACATTTTGAGTCCCTAGGACTTCATGAGAGAATCACCAAACCTCTTAAACCTTCCATTGTGGAACCACCTGAAGTGGAGTTGAAAGAACTCCCAACTCACCTTAAATATGCTTTTCTAGGAAGAGATAATACCCTCCTTGTAATTGTAGCTGCTGCCCTAAAAAATAATGAGGAAAATCAGCTCCTAAATGTGCTTAAAAATCACAAGAAAGCCATTGGTTGGACCATGGCTGATATTAGAGGCATTAGCCCTTTTTTTGTATGCATAGGATAAGGCTAGTTGATGAAAATGCCAGTTCTATTGAGCCTCAAAGAAGGCTCAATCCAACCATGAAAGAAGTGGTAAAAAAGGAAGTGATTAAATGGTTGGATGCTGGTGTGATATATCCCATTTGTGATAGTAGTTGGGTAAGTCCTTTGCACTGTGTCCCTAAAAAGGGAGGGTATCACAGTTGTGCTCAATGAAAAAAATGAGCTTATTCCAACTAGAACCATAACTGGTTGGAGAATTTGTCAAGACTTTAGGAAATTAAATGCAGCCACTAAAAAAGACCATTTCCTCTTACCCTTCTTAGATCAAATGCTTGACAAGCTTGCTGGCCAAGAATATTTTTGCTTCCTTGATGGGTATTCTGGTTATAACCAGATACCCTTAGCTCCAGAGGACCAGCATAAAACAACATTCACATGTCCATATGGCACATTTGCATTTAGGAGAATGTCTTTTGGGCTTTGTAATGCCTCTGCCACCTTTCAAAGGTGCATGACTGCCATTTTTAATGACATGATTGATGAGTATGTAGAAGTCTTCATGGATGACTTCTCTGTATTTGGAGATTTATTTGAAAATTGCTTGCTGAATTTGTCTAGAGTTTTACAAAGATGTGAGGAAACTAATTTGGTTTTGAATTGGGAGAAATGTCATTTTATGGTGCAAGAGGGTATAGTCCTATGCCATAAGGTTTCAAAATCTGGTTTAGAGGTAGATAAGGCTAAGATTGCACTCATTGAGAAGCTACCACCACCTAGAGATGTCAAGGGTGTAAGAAGCTTTTTAGGCCATGCTGGGTTTTATAGAAGATTTATAAAGGATTTCTCTAAGGTGGCTAAGCCCTTAAGTAGTCTATTGGAGGCGAATAAACCCTTTAATTTTGATGAACCTTGCTTGAAGGCCTTTGAAGAGCTAAAAACCAAACTGGTTTCAGCTCCCATAATTGTGGCACCAGATTGGTCCCTGCCTTTTGAGGTGATGACTGATGCTAGTGAGTGGGCCCTAGGTGCTGTGCTAGGGCAGAGGAAGGATAAGATTTTTCATTCCATCTATTATGCAAGCAAGGTCTTGCAAGGTGCCCAATTGAATTATACTGTGACTGAAAAAGAGCTCCTTGCAGTGATATTTGCATTTGAAAAATTCAGGAGCTATTTGTTTGGGGTTGAGGTGATTGTACACACATACCGTTCTGCAATAAAATACTTAATGGAAAAGAAAGACAGTAAGCCAAGGCTTATTAGGTGGATGTTACTCCTACAAGAATTCCAAGTAAAAATAGTAGATAGGAGTGGCACCCAAATCAAATAGCTGACCATTTATCTAGGCTTAAGTCCAATGAAACAGAACAAGATTCTGTACCAATCAGGGACATGTTCCCTGATGAATCTTTGTTAGCCATAAGTGCCTCAAGCACCCCTTGGTATGCTGATTTTGCCAATTACTTGGCTGCAGGTGTGATGCCTGATGATTTGAACCCACATAAGAGAAAGAAATTTCTCCATGATGTGCAATTTTATTTTTGGGATGAACCTCAATTTATTTAAAAAATGTGCAGATTAGATTTTGAGAAAATGTGTTCCAGAAATGGAGCAAAACCAAATTATGCACAGCTGCCATAGCTCTCCATATGGAGGTCATTATGGTGGGGTAAGGACTACTGCCAAGGTATTGGAATCTGGCTTTTATTGGCCAAGCATTTTTAAGGATGCATATACAATAGCTAGTAAGTGTGATAGGTGTCAGAGGACTGGCAATATCACACGTAGGAATGAGATGCCTCTAAATCCTATTCTTGAGGTTGAAGTGTTTGATGTGTGGGGGATAGATTTCATGGGTCCCTTCCCCCCTTCAAATGGTAATAAATACATTCTTGTAGCTATAGACTATGTATCCAAATGGGTGGAGGCAGTGGCCTCCCCCACTAATGAAACCAAAATAGTGTGCAAGTTCCTAAAGAGCTACATCTTTACAAGGTTTGGTACACCTAGATGCATAATTAGTGATGGAGGCAGCCACTTCATAAGTAGGCAGTTTGAGAGTCTCCTAACAAAATATGGTGTCAAACATAGGGTGGCAACACCCTACCACCCACAAACAAGTGGGCAGGTGGAGGTTACCAATAGGGAGATAAAGAAAATTTTAGAAAAAGTGGTTGTTTCTTCTAGAAAGGACTGATCACTAAAGCTAGAAGACTCCCTGTGGGCATATAGAACAGCCTATAGAACTCCAATAGGTTGCTCACCATATAGACTCATTTTTGGCAAGGCATGTCACTTACCATTAGAGTTGGAATACAAGGCCTACTGGGCTCTTGCAAGGCTGAATATGGATTACAAACAGTCCTCTGAAAATAGGTTGCTTCAGTTAAACAACTTAGATGAATTTAAAATGAACTCATATGAAAATGCTAAGTTGTACGAGGAAAAAATGAAACGATGGCATGATAATCTAATTCAGGAAATGTGTTTTGAGCCAGGCCAAAAAGTGCTATTGTTTAATTCTAGGCTTAAGCTTTTCGCTGGCAAACTGAAATCAAGATGGTCTGGTCCCTTTGAAATTGTAGAAGTTTTTCCACGTGGGGCAATAGAGATTCAATGTGCCAAAGATGGTAGGAGGTTCAAGGTAAATGGCCAGAGACTAAAAATCTATCAAGGTGAGCCTATAACCAGAGACAAGGCAATTGTTCCTCTGGTAGAGCCTTCTTAATCATTCCATATTTTGTTGTAGTAGCTTTTAGTTAGTTAGTTAGAAATTTTTTGTTTTGTCTTGTTTTGTTTTGTTTCGTTTTGTTTTGTATAAAGTCCGCATAAGTCTGTAGTTTGTCATATAGTTGTTGTAGTATAGATGCTATATAGGAGTCTTAATTTTTCTTTACTGTTTTGTATTAGTGCTGTCTTCATAAAAACCAATGCAGAATTTGTTCTGTGAAATAAAAATAAAAAGTTGATTGAGAGTTAAAATGGCTCTGCTGTGCTGAGTGAACATTTTAAGCTTGTGCAGATCACTAAGTTTGGGGTAGGAGTTAGCTACCTATGCTAAGCACAATTCAGTTCTTGGCCCATTAACTTGCACATACCCTGATATAAAATTTGTGTGTGCTGAGTGTTGACTTTTAAAAGAGGTAGTTTGTTCTGTTTGCTGTCCATTAAAAAATAAAATAAAGGGTGGTGCGTTGCAGCAAATAATTAAGTTTGGGGTGAGTGAATATTGGGAGCAACCCGTGACTTGAATGGAACTAATGTGTGCATTTGAGATTTAAATTGGAAAAAGAATAAACAAAAGAAAGGATAAGTTAATTTAGAGTGTGTGTTGGGCAAGTTTGCACGTGAAATAATAAAAAACTTGAGTTACTGGGTTAAATTTGCTTCACAAAGTATTCGCATGGATTGTTTTCTGAGTATGATCCATTTAATTTCATAGGTCCAGCAATATATTATTAGCAGAGCAACAATAGATGAGCCCATTAATAGAGTTCAAGAGAGCTAAGTATATGATGGGCTATACTACAAGTAGCTGAACCCAAATATAAAAAATTGAAGTGGGTTATATATATATTTATAAATTGGTGTATTATTCGTTGGCCCATTTTTTGTTTAAGCCCAATACATTCCTATGTACCTAAATATAAATTAATTTTTATCTGACAACGGTCAGATTCTTTTAATCGTCCTATCCTTTGTCTTCTTGACCCCAATCCGACCTGCACACATAGGATGAACTCTATTCGTGATCAAAATGGTGCTTTAACTCTGAATGGATACTTCAGATAATGGTTCAAACCATTAAATGAATTTTAGCTTTTTCTGAGCACTTTAAGACTAGACTGCACCAGTAAAAAAAAAACACATTCTCTTCATCCTTATCTACCTCTCCTCCACCGTTATTTTTTTTTTCCTTCTCTTCTCCTTTTCTTTTCGCAAAACCTTCACTGACCCATTTTGAAGGCCACGGTGCAGCATCATTTTAATTTTAATCATCTACAGCAGTTGAGCGAAATTATTGGTCGTCTGATTTGGTTGGAATTTTCACACCAACATCGCGATTCCTTCGTCAACCTCATCGATCTTTGTCGCCAGAAAGGGATTAAAGGTTTGATGTTTACAAAACCCTAACCCTCTCTTGCTTTGGGTTGTTTCATTAACCTCCCATTTGAGTCATACCAATGTATCGTTGATACTCTGGAGATTAAGCTAGGAGTCTGATTTGAAAATTTGGGTGTTCTGATTTATCATTATTTTTATTTTTATTTTTATTTTTATTTTTTCGAACCCGTGCCATCACCGATCTATTTTTTTTTTTTTACCTTTCGTGGATGGTCTTTTAAGTTGAGTTCTATTTCCTGAACATACCATGCTATTATCTTTGATGGATTCTCATTTAAAAAGGTACTGCTTTTCGGAAATTGCAAGAAGCTTGATCTAATAAAAGCTTGAGTAGTTTCATGTCTCTGTAAACCATTATTCTGTTTCGCTACACATTGATCCTCATTCAGAATTTTAATAATTTTAATAATTTATTTTTATTGTTTGGATTTGATTTCATGTGAGGAATTTTTACTTGTGTAATCCAATGTTTCACTTGCATGCTCTCTGTATGAGTTTATTGTTCTGTATTATTTGTTTAATGGTAAAATAGATGCCTGCGAAATATTTTATTTCTTTTCAAACTATACTTTTTATTTTAAAATATTTCACTCAACCTCCCAACCTCCCCTTACTATTCCATTATTCTCCCTTGGTATATATATATCAATCAAAACGTTACCATATCTCAATAAAAAAAAGGCAAGGTGTATAAATCAGTGATTCATTCAATTAACGATTTATTTATAGGTATGTGATGAGACTCAAATCGCCAATAGTATATATATTAGAATGTATCAAATTCATTTTGGTACAATGAGTCGCTGTGTTATGTGTTAAAGCTCTTTGATTGAGATTCTTCTATACATGCATACAGTCCTTGTCATCATACAAATCTCAGATGTGTGCTCATAGTGACCACCACCATCTGATTTAGGTGGTTGTCTACATGTTAAGTGGATAAACATGCTTATTTGGTTCAATTTATATGATTATTAATTTGTATTTGTCTTCCTTATATAACATTTTCTGCCATTTTATCATATAATCATGTTGTCCTAACACTGTAATTATTTTCTTTGCTGACATTTATGGGTACTAATTTGCTGACACTTTACCTTTGTGTTTCTTTTATTCACTGATTTATTATCCAGTGAACAATGGCACCAAACAAAAATACAAAAATAAAGCATGGAGCAGTAAAAGGTAAAGCAGTTCACATACAAGCAACTCGAAGTTCATCAGCAGCTAGGCCTTCTTCTTCTGAACTTCTAGTTTCTGAAAGAGTTTCTCAACGTCTCAAGGAGCTGGATCAAGCCAAATTAAAAATTCATTATGAGAGAGGATTCGACCTATCTGATACAAAAGGAGCATATATGGAACATTTTGTCTGGCAACACGTCACGCCATGGCAATGGGAAGTCTTTGCTAACCATCCATCTGTTCAGGTGCCCATAGAGTTGGTTCACGATTTTGTGGCCAACTTCCCGGATGAGGAGGCACCACATGCAGTCCTAGTTAGAGGAAAACTGGTGGACATATCCCCAGCAAAAATTCAGGAGGTGTACAACCTCAAAATTTCAGATTACAACTGGTTCCTGAAGCTTCTCTCAGATAGAACTCGGACTGAGGTTTATTCTTTAATGGCACGGACGCTCACTAGAGATGACTCGACACAATGGGATTCTGAAAAGATGCTGACAACGGATCTTACAAAGGAAGCTCAAGTTTGGGCGAAATTTGTTAGACATCGCATTTTTCCCAAGCTCCACATGATTCACTTATCAACTAGGGTTGGTGTAGTGGTTTATTGCATTCTTCAAGGTCCGCCTTTTCACCCAGATCGGCTTATACATCAAGAATTGTGTGAGAATTCAAAGAGGACATCAGGACCGTTCTACTTCCCATGCTTGGTGAAGTTATTGTGTGATGCTGCTAGAGTGCCTTCTTCCTCCCAAGATGGAACACTGGTCTCCATCCCTAACTCACCAATGAATGAGATATGCTTGAAGAGGATAGCTGAGTCAAGCCTACGGAAGAAAAGAAAAACATCTTCTGCTCCGCCTTCTCAAGGAGCAGCTAAAGGAAAGGTTTCAGCTATGGAGGAGCGAATTGAGAAGCTGGAAAATCTCATTAAAGGGCTCCTCACGTACATAAAAAATACGAGAAAATGTTGTGCAGCTTCATACAGAGAAACTTTTCCTGATGAAGACTTTCCTGAGATTCCAGAACATTTATTTCAAGGTCACCTCCATGAAAGAACTTCTAAGGCTGCCGAACAAAATTCAGATGAGTTGGTTGATCTGGATGACACCTTTTCTGAAAGCTGAAATCTCTTGTTGGTACCCAGGTTCTTTATTTATTTAATTATTTATTTATTCATTTTTCATTTTATTGTTTTTATATATTTATGTTCTGCTGTGAGGACCCAACTTAATTTTAAGTTTGGGGTGATTTTGTGATTATATGTTGTTACCAATAATCTTTCTAGTATTTGCTGATTGGTGCATAAAAATGATATAAATATATATGTTTTGTATGCTGGATTATCTGAGTGGTAACTTGGAAATAATTTATAGCCTGATGTGTTTAACATTATCACTGATTAAGTATAGCCACATTTAATTAAATTAATTCCAAATCAATTAAGGATCTAACTTAGTTGATCAGTATTTATATAAGCTAAAAATCAAATTACATGCCATAAATTTTTTTTTGTGATCCCTGATTTGCTGATTCACTGATAAACCACTAGATTAACAATCCATGTGAGATATTTGAACCTAAACACTCTATTCTTTTGTGAGTGGTCATTGTGTATTGATGTTTTGAATACTGCACTCTGTTTGGATAACTAATATGCTATTTCTGTGTGATTAGGGCATTGTTTCTGAATGTGTAGCCTAGGGCCAAAAGCCTCACCCTTTAATTATATCCCTTGGTCCCTATATTTGAGCCTGAAACCTTTCTTTTCTGATCATGTATCCTGATATTGTGAGCCAAATTCCTTGTCCACCCTATATAGTTATCTTAGTATTTAGCTAATTATCATTAGCTCAGAAATACAATAAGCTAAATGAGGCAAAGGGGAATTGGTTGTAAAAAAGAGAAGGGAAAGAAAAAGAAAAGAGGATCACGAGGTAAAAAATCGAAGAAAAAGGGGAACAAGTGATTTTATAAAAAGAGTTCTCTGTTTTAAAAAAAAATAAAAAGAAAAAAAGAAAGGAGATCTCTGAGCTTGCCGTTTAAAAAAAAGGGGGAAAGGCAAAGGTAAAAAAATTGTGAAAGTGATCAATAAAAAAGAGAAAGAAGTTATACAAAAGGGAGAAGAGAGTCACTAATTTCCCTTTGTCTTGTTTAGGCAAAAATCAGAAAAAGCTAATGAGGATTAGTTAGACACAAAAGGGTTAGCTTAATTAGCCAAGTGACTAGAAAAACAAAGATCCTAGCCCTGCCTCATTACAAGCCTTAAAGACCCTTTGATGGAGGTAGCATATTGGACTTCAAGTTTCTAAATGGTAGTGTAGGTTGAAAGCATTCATGCATGATGATAATGAGTGAACTCCCTTATAAACAGGAGAGAGTGTGATTGATTGAATGTATCTGGAAAGGAATTCAGTGGAATGTCAATTGAATCATTTTAAGTTAAGGGTTGCAACTGAATGAATGAGCATAAATTTTTGTTTAAATGCTTATGTAATTGTTGATTGACTGGAGTTGGATGATTAATTTGTTGTAGGAATTGGTTGGCATTAAGCCTGGTCAATGCTTAAGAAGTGTGATGTTTTGCACAGATGGTTGATTAATTTAACTGAGTTATTGAAATTAAATCTGTGTTGATATGTAACTATTTTTTTTTTGTTAGCTAACAGGCTAAGTTATGAGTGAAGTTTGTCTGATTACTTGAGGGCAAGCAATTAATTAAGTTTGGGGTACCCTGAGTATGATCGGAATTATTTTAGCTGTGACAGCTTGGTACTCCGAAATTTAAAACCAACCAACATACAAATATTATTAAGAACGACGTAGCTTTGAATTCCTCACTGCACCTGAGGATACGTCGGAGCGGAACTCTTTTCCTCAAGCTAAAATAAGGTTTATTAAATTATTTCTCTTCTTAATCATATTTATATTTTAGGGAGAAAAGCAAATATTTTTAAAATCTATTAATAATTCGCACAATTAATTTAAGCTAACCGTTTTTAAACGGATGTGTCCGGGGTGCAGTGGGATTAAGTTTCCACCCTTCCTTGCGCATAATTAGACTCCCGAACCTTTGATCTATAATTTTAAAGACCAGTTTGCAATAGAGGTTTTCCAATTTTTCCAAAGTAAATAAAATTGGTGGCGACTCCATTGTTTTTAATTTTTTTAAATTTTGGGTCGTTACATGTAGATAGAAGATGTTTCAGACATGAATATAGTTGTAGAATATGTTTAGAAATTGTAACACCCTGTGTTAACCCAGTTTGTTAACATGTCATCGTATTAAGCCACGCTTAATTCAAAAATGCGGAATAACTTTTTCTTTCAATTATGACGTTATTATCATTACCAAGATGAATTACTTAATTCGTTTCCAAAACATTGCCTGTATGTAAATTGCAAAATGACAGCTACCTGAAATACCTCATATATGAAATGTGTATCTACTCACGAATCTACAACACGTAGTCCGGAGAATATCCTGATAGATTATACAACTTAAAACATAAAGTCAAATCAACGTGGCATGGACAATCCTCATGCTCACCAAATAAGGCAACAAAGCCCAACATAGTCTCAACTCATAAAACATGAAGAGTAAATTAAACATAAACAGCATCCAACATCCAGTCATGTCAGTATACAGCATATAACAATCAACTAAGCTCCGGCCTCCTGCCGCTAGAGGTCTCAACCCCATCATTACTTGAACCTGAAATAGTGCCCCAAACGTGGGGTGAGATCTCTAAATAGAAATCTCAGTAAGACAAGGGGTCCTCAAGGATCTTCCACCCCAAGCTCACTTACATGTGCAATATAAGTTCTAAAAGCAGTTCAACAGTATAAGTTCCAAAATCAGTGCAATGCAGCAGATAATCATGTCATGTGTGTTATAACTATTCTACTGATCAGAGAAGTGCAGGAATACGTCTATTACCCACACAGTATCAGCCCATGCTGTACCAGCCCATGTTGTATTCGCCCACAGGATCGCCCCATGGCCTCCTGTGTAGGCGTCACACGGCATACATATCGTAAAGCATTTGCACTTTTTTTTTTTTTTTGTAAATAGCATTTGCACTTAACAGCTCCATAGCATATCAATAAAACAGTAAATGAAAACACATCATGCATATAACCATCCCCCCATGGGACATGGTAGAACAAACAATGGCTAAACCGAGGACACGAAAGTTGTAACACCCTGTATATATCCGGTAATGTTATCATACTATCGTATTAAGCTGCGCTTAATTAAAAATTGCAGAATATCATTTTCTTTTCAATTATGATGTCATTAATCATTACCAACTTGATTACTTAACCATTTTCAAAACATCGCTTGTATGTACATTACAATAAACAGCTAACTGAGATACCTCATTAATTAAAATAACATAAGTATGTCTCTAGTCACGGAGCTACAACACGTAGACCGGACCAACTAGCAGTTTATAGAACTCAAGCTAAAAGTACTAACAAAATAGTGGCATGGACAACTCCCATGCTCACCCAAATAAGGCAACAAAGCCCAACATAAGTCTCAACTCAACATAATCATAAATAATAGAAATCATAAAACGCATCCAATTCAGTCATGCCAGCATAATAAACAGCAATAAACATCAACTAAGCTCTGGCCTCCTGCCGCCAGAGGCATCAGTCCCTATACTACCTGAACCTGAAATAAGCATTCCCCAAACGTGGGGTGAGATCTCTAAACAAGAAATCTCAGTAAGGCAAGAGGTCCTCAAGGATCTTCCACCCCAAGCTCACTTACATGTGCAATATAAATTCAAAAGCAGTTTATCATCATCAGTTCTAAAATAGTGCAATACAGCAGATAATCATGTCATGTGTGTCAATTCTATTCTATTGGCCAGAGAAATGCAGAATTTATATACGCCAAATACCCACACTAATGCAAGATGCCACTTGCACCCCACCCACAGTGTCACCGTCTTGTATGACGCCACATACTCAGGCTAATCGTCAGAGTGGAACAACACATGCATATTAAAAGCCATTACACATTAAGCTCAACAGCATTCCAAATATATCAAAGCATGTAACACAGCATGCATATAACCATTCCCCCATGGGGCACGGTGGAACTACACAATGGCTAAACCGAGGACGCGAAAGCTTACCTCTTAAGCAATCAATCCAAGTCAAGTCTACACAAGCTCAATTTCCAAGCACAGCAGATCACAATCTGATTTAGGACCAGCAAGCATATCAACATTCATAGCTCAATAGCATAAACATAAAGACTACGTTTTCCTTTTACGTTTTATATCTTAAGGCTTCCTACAAAGCCATAAGCCCTCAATCCCTTGATTCTGACTTAGTTAAATATTTACAGAAGTTCAACTCCATCAAAATAGGGTCCACAAACCCATAGCTCAGCTCTGTATGAACAGTACCTTACTGTTCCACGAAATCCTAGGATATCCGAATATATGTCGGGGGTATATTTATCGACCAAATATCCGGATATTTCGCGACAGAATGCAGTTTCTGCATTTCGCGAAGATATCCAACAAAGGTCCAACTTTTACCAATTAAATGCGTTCAAGACTCCATCTTTAGGTCTATACAGGTTAATACACATGTTAGTTACTTGCTTAACCCATTTACATGCAAAGACCACCTTTAAATCATTTAAACTCATGATCAAGGTTAGGCAACTCACCAAATCTTCAAACTCAGAAATGGAAGGCTTTTGGAGCTCACAACCAACTCCAAAGGTTTTGACTTGGTCCCAAAACGAAAATGCTCCACCAAAGGTTGGTTCTTTCAACTCAAAGGTCACTACTTGGACCTCCAAATGCCATGACCAAGGCTACTGATGTGCCTCTAGCAGGTGTAGTTTTCTGTGTTAAAATTGATAAGAATTGAGTCATAAAAGAGCAATTTAAATACATATTTGCTAATTATATTGGTTCTTTCTTTGTCAATAATATTTCTCACCTATTGGTTGTGTTTATACAGGTAAAGGAGTAAAAATTACAAGTTATTAAAAGCCTGTTTACGCAACTCCACACGGATGTATCACAGTACAATGGACAGAAACATAGCGCGGACCGGCACCACACTGGCGCGAGCCCGTGTTAGTTTACGAACTCTACACCGGAGGCCTGCAAGTGGCACCAACTGGCGCCACATTTGAGCCACCTAGCGCCAGAAGAAACAAGTCACAGTGGAGTGGCGCCTACTAGCACCAAAAGTGGCGGATTGATTTATGGTTTTTCGTTTATATAAAATGTCTTTATCTCTATCCTGTGTGTATTTATATTCTCTTTATTAGAATTGATCAATCTGATAGTTGAGGATAGTTTGAGGGTTAGAAGCCTAGATAAGAATATTGGGGTTTTCATCCTGAAAGGGGGTAGGATAACGGTTCGTATGCATGCTAGGAATAGATGTGTATTGAATTGCGGATGCCTAAATTATTGAGTTCATTGCTTAATACCATGAGGAACATGAAGGAATTGGGGTTCCAATTGGGTTTAAAGGGTTAACCTTGCAAGGAATTGAGGGTTAACTATTAATATCTTTTAGATAATAATTTATCCAAGTAAATTTATAATTGAATATTGTAAATCAATCCAGAGTAAGAAGTGGGGATCATATGGTGAGTGTATCCTAGCTACAATGCTTTTCTCCTTTTTACAAATCAATTCATTCTTATTCTTATTTTTATTCTTCAATATAAAAATACAAAAACAAGTCTTTACTTTTAATTTTACTCAAATCGACATTATTTGTCACAAACAAACCCTTTTGAACTCTTCCATTCTTGAAAGGAATATTAATTGATAAACGATCACAATCCCTGTGGAGACGAACTTTACTTACTATTATATTACTTGTACGATCGGGATACTTGCCGGGAAGCATCATGTTTTTGGTGACGTTGCCAGGGATTGGCATATCTTTTATCAATTAATTTTAATTTTTAAGATTGGATTTTTATTTTATTTTTATTTTTGATTTCTCTGTGATTCTTGATCAGTGCTATTAATCCCTTTTCTGAGTTGTATGCGAGGTAAAGATCCAGAATTTCCACTTAACTTGGAGATTACAAAAACAAAAAAGAGAAACAGGAAACTTGCTCGGAAGAAGCTTGCATTCAACGAGTTGGGAATTCTGTCTGAAAAAGCACACAAGATGGCAGGGAATAATGAAGCGGACAATCCACTTATGGACACCATTCTTACGCCACTATTTAACAGGCTCAATTCAAGTATTGTCCATCCTGAAGTTGGCAACAATAATTGGGAGCTCAGGTCTGATAATATTCGACTGGTGGAGAGAGCTCAGTTTGGTTGAGAGGATGATGAAGACCCTCATAGGTTCATAAACAGATTCCTGATGATCTGTGACTCGACTAAACATCCTCAAGTGTCCAATGATGCAGTCCGACTGAGACTGTTTCCTTTTTCTCTTAAAGGAAAAGCTTTGAATTGGTTGGAGAGGCAGCCTGCGAAAAGTATTCCATCATGGGAGAATTTATCAAACAAGTTCTTTGCGGAGTTCTTCTCGATGGAAAGATACAATCAAATGGTGAATGATATCACCAATTTCACTCAAGTTGAGGGTGAAACTATGTGTGCAGCCTGGAACCGGTTCAAAGATCTAATGAAGAGGTGTCCTCATTACCCCATGACCAATGGTGATCAGGTCCGGATCTTCTTCAACGGTTTTAAACCGGAAATTCGGATGGTTCTGAATGGTGCAGCGGGTGGCACGATCAAATCCCTAAGAGCAAATGAGACTCTTGAGTTGATCGAGAGGATGGCTTCCAATGAAAATAAAGTGTTGTCAGCAAAGCATAGGAGAGGTATGCTTCAACTGGAAGGTAATGATGCGATGCTAGCTGAAAACAAATTATTTTCTCAGCAGATAGCAAACTTGGCCTCAAGGCTTGACAAGATGCAGCTTGTTGGTGTTCAGACTAAAGTTGCTGCTGTTGTGTGTGAATATTGCCAGGACAATCATGAGTCTAACGAATGTCCTTTGATGCCTTCGGATTCACCTCAACAAATGCAAGTGAATGGAATTTGGTATGATCAGAGACCTCCACCACAAAATATTCTGAGGAAACAGAATTTTCCTTCTGGGAGCAGTAATTTTCAGAGGAGGGTGCAAGGAACTGGTCTTGATTACAAATCAAATAACTTCTTGCAGCCTCCACCAATCCAACCCAAGGAACCTTCTGATTTGGAGAGGTTAGTTGGACAAATGGCTCAACACTCTAGTGCTTTCATAGAGGAGACAAGGGCCAATACCAAGAACACACAGGCTTCTATCAGAAATTTGGAGAATCAAATTGGCCAACTGGCAAAACAAATGGCTAATAGAACTCCAGGTACCATCCCTAGTAACACAGTTACCAATCCGAAGGAAGATTGTATGGCCATCACAATTAGAAGCGGTAAAGTACTTCCATCTCCTGAAGTTGAAAAGAAGCTAGATACTGCAGGTGAGCCCGAAAAAGAAAAAGAAATTGAAAAACCTGCTGAAGTGGAGAAGGCAGTTGAAAAGAAGAAATTTGAGCTGAGTCCTGAATATGTGAGAGCCATGGCACCTTATCCTGAAAGATTCAAGAAGGATGCTCAGAAACAACAGTATGACAGATTTCTTGATATCTTCAAGAAGTTGCATATAAATATCCCTTTTGCTGAAGCCTTGGCTAGCATGCCAAATTATGCCAAGTTCATGAAGGATTTGTTGTCAAGGAAGCACAAGTTGCAAGAGTGCCAAACTGTAGCACTTACTGAGGAGTGCAGTGCCATCTTTACAAGGAAATTTCCTCCTAAGCTTCGTGATCCTGGGAGTTTCAATATTCCTATTGAAATTGGGAACACTAAAATTGGCAGAGCATTATGCGATCTTGGGGCTAGCATTAATTTGATGCCCCTTTTGTCTGTAAATCCTTGGGGATCACCAAATTGAAGCCTATTTTGGCATCTCTTCAACTTGCTGATAAGTCTTTAAGGAAGTCTAGTGGTATTATTGAAGATGTTCTTGTTAAAGTGGACAAGTTCATCTTCCCTGCTGATTTTGTGGTGTTGGACATGGAAGGGGAAACTGAGATGCCTCTTTTGCTGGGTAGACCTTTCTTAGCTACATCTCGTGCAATGATTGATGTTGAAAATGGGAAGCTCGAGCTAAGAATGAATGATGAGACTGTTACTATCAACGTCTTTGATTCTATAAAACAGTCTTCTCACAAAGACGATTGTTTTAGTCTTGAAGCACTGAAGGAACAGGAGACTGGTTTGGAAGATAAAGATCTCTCTTCCCGTACCCACAAAATTCTCAATAAAGATGATGACAAACCTGGGAGGAAACCCCAAGGGAGGCGTCATCCTATACTGAAGAAGGTACTGAAAAAGGAGGTGGTCAAACTTTTTGATACTGGTTGGATGATGTGTGCGGATCACCGACAAATAAAGGCCTAAAAAAGAAGAGTCTTTGACAAGAGACACTGAGACTCTATTTCTCAGAAAAATCAATGCTTCAAAGAGTTCTTAACATGGCTTCATGGTTTGGACCAAATCTGGGAATGATGGTCTCATACACCAAGGCATCCAGTACCACCGGATCCTCTATTTGCTGAGTCATCCCATGCTGCTGAGGGGGATGACATGGATGATTGATATCTCCTTGCTGACGGAGATTTTGTATATTAGTTTATTTTTCTGTTTCGTATTTTTAGTTACTTTGTGTTGGTATATTTCTCTCTGATGTTTTAATGTGTGCATTATAGTTCATCCTATATGCCACTATTTGTTCCATTGTGCAGGTTTTTCTTCCTCCTTGTGGTTTAATTATTGCTGAGGACAGCAATTCTCTAAATCTGGGAATGGTAGGCTTGCATCTTAGAACTGCAATTCTTCTATCAGGGGAGATATTCTAACTCTTTTAATTTTTTTAGTTATTTTTTGTAGTTAATTTGTGTGCTATGTATATAAAAAAAATTTGAAAAAGTTTTCTGAGCAAGTCCCAGGTTTAGATATGCTTCCCCTAGTTAACTTCACTGATTCATAATAGAAAACATGTTTTGTATGAACTTCTGGCATGGTATTGTATGGGCATGAGTAGATTTCATGATTGCTCGTTTGTCTGAATTTTGTGCTTGAATGATTAATGATGCCTGATATTTCTTTTGGAAGTCTAGCTTGACATCATAGCTGGTGAGGTTTTGTGCTTAAACACTTATTTTATTTTGAGAGACGTCACTGTGATAGCAGTCTAGAACTTGCTCTGTTTCTCTGAGATGCATGCATTGATTGAAATGATTAAGGCAATTTTATTTTGTTAGCCATGGCCAGATAGCCCACCTGTTTGATTTCTCCATTGTTAATCCCTTTGAGCCTGAGCCTTTTTGTTCATAATTCTTGCTGATTGCTTAGCCATATTCCAATTGTCTTACCTTTGTTGAGATTGCTTAGCCTGGTCCTGTTAAATCTTTCATGAACTTCACGTAATTGGGCATGTTCTCCAAGGCTTCAGCAAACGGGATATTAATTTGCAGCTTCTTGAAAATATTAAGGAACCTGGAGTACTGTTGCTTTTGAATTTCTTCTCTGAACCTCTGTGGATATGGAATCTTTGCATAAGGTGAGAGCTCCAATGGCTTTTCTTGCCTTTCTTGAGTTTCTTTTTCTCCCATTTGAACTCTTTCTTTTCATTAAGAGTTTTCTCTGCAGCAGATTCTTTAGCAACTTCCTTTTCTTTTTCCTTTTCAGTTGCAGGTTCATCATCTTTATTTTTCTCAACTGAAGGCTTTACCACAGGTTCAATGGTTTTCTCACTCATAGTAGTAATTGCATTGCAGTGTTCCCTACTTGGATTTGGAATAGTGTTACCTGGAAAAGTTCCTTGAACTCTTTCAGTGAACTGCTTTAACAATTGACCAATTTGAGTTTCTAGATTCCGGATAGAGGCTTCTTGATTCCGGAATGAGGCCCTTGTCTCTTGCATAAAGGCTGAAGTATCTTTTCTGAAAGCATTGGTACTTTGAACGTAGTCTGATGTGGTCTTGGATAGTTGTGCAAAGGCCTTCTCCCATTCTGATGTGTTTCCTTGTTGTGGAGGTTGTTATTGCACCGACATAGGAGGATTCAGCTGATGGTTCGAACTGTAACTAAATCCCGGGTGTTGATTTTGATTTTTATTTCTCCACCCTTGATTCTGGTTATTGTTGTATTGGTTCCTCTCCGGATTATATGGAGCCTTTTGATCATGCCAGATTCCGTTAACATCTGCAGTTTCGGTGCCCTGCAGTCTTCAGTAGCATGAGCACCTACACAAATATCACAAGTTATTTGAATATTATTAACAGCAGAGACTTGAGAACTGGTAAATTGCTTTCTGAGAGCATCTAGTTGTTCTTGTTGTTTCTTGTTAATTTGTATAATCTGTTCATTCTGAGCTAAGATGGCATCATAGCCATCAAGCTTCATAATCCCCGCTCTTCTCTGTGGTACTGGAGCATTATCGTACTCCTGAGAGGCTAAAGATTCTAGTAATTCCAAAGCTTCCTCTGGAGTTTTTGTTTTTAAGGACCCTCCTGATGCAGCATTCACCAATGTTCTTGTGTTGGGTGTCATCCCTTGCAAGAAAGTTCTCGCTTGCTCCCAGGCTTCAATGCCATGTTGGGGACACTTCCTGAGTAGTCCTTTAAATCTTTCTCATGCTTCATATAGAGATTCATTTTCTTTTTGTTCAAAAGAAGTGATATCCGCCTTGAGCTTTGCCATTTTCGAAGATGAGAAAAATTTCTCTAAAAATTTTGTTCCCAAGTCGTCCCAGTTGGTGATGCTTTCTGGAGGTAATGACTGCAACCATCCTCTCGCATCATCTTTAAGTGAACAAGGGAACAATCTGAGCAAAATAGCATCCCGAGACACCCCATTCATCTTCAAGGTATCACATTATAGCAAGAAGTTTTCAAGATGGATGTAAGGGTCTTCTGTGCTTCCTCCGGCAAACTGGTCTTTTTGAATCAGTTGCAATAATGCAGGCTTGAGTTCAAAATTATTAGCATCCACGTTTGGTCTAACAATGCTCGCCGTCTGTGAAACTCGAGCAGGAGTCATGTAATCTCCTAACGTTCTCGGAGGTGGTGGAGGTACATTGTTGTCTCCCATTGCTTCTTCTCTTGGTTCTGTTGAGCTTGAAGCTTCTTTCTCTTGTTGTCTTCTTTCTTTAGAAATTTCTCTGTTTCTTTTTGCTGTTTTCTCTATCTCCGGGTCGAATAACAAGGAATCGGTGTCATCGGTACCTCGCATAAACCAGAAAACAGATTATGAAAAAAAATAAAACTGAATTTAAATAACAGAAAATAAGGTCCAATCTAAAGACTTAATAGCTACTATTAATGTTGAAATAGTAATCCCCGGCAACGGCGCCAAAAACTTGTTGCTACTCCCGGCAAGTGCACCGATCGTACAAGTAATATAATGATTGAATAAGAGATCGTTCCCACGAGGATTATACTCAAGCACTAATTCACTATCGCAAATTTAGTTGGACAATCAAAGTTGTATTTGGAAACAGAATTTGAGTTGAAAAATTAAAATATTAAAACTAATTGATTGCAAGAATTAAAAGCAAGAAAGTAAAGATTTGAATAAACTGATAAAATAAAAATGTAGCTAGGGTTTCGATTTCCTTCAATCTCTTTATTACGTTTGAATTCCTTCCTTACGTTAATCGTCCTTAGTATCAATCTAATCAATTCTTTCGCATGTAATTAGGGCTCAATCCCTTGTTACCCTAAAACCTTTACAATCTTGAAAGAACTCTAGTTCCCCGGTTATTCCCCCAAGAATGCAAGCATTGAGTTCAAGAATCTTAAAGATTACGCAAACTCTATGTCTATCCCTAGAATCATAAAGCGTACGATGAAATTGTCAGATAAGGATCACACACCAACATTCCTATTGTCATACATTTACCTATGATCATTATATAATATTCAAGCCTATATAAAGCATTAAAAACAGATAATTTCATTCATGATATAAAGGAAAATTAACATACGAATTGTTCAACGTATAATAAATCGATTAAATTCCATCTAACCCTAACTACTTAAAGAACTAGCCAGACATAACAATATCAAGAATGAAAGATAATATAAAAGCTCCCCCAAACTCCATAGGTGATTGGTGAATCTTCAATATCTCCAGTGCAGACTTGATGTTGATCCGTCTCTGCCGCTCACGAACATGAACTGAGTGTTTCTCCGCGTTCCCTCTGCCTCCAAGCACCAAGAGTTGTTTTGCAATATCCAAAGTTATGTATTCTGGCCCCCAAATGTGTTATTTATTGGCCAAGAGTTCGTATCCTAGTTGAATACCTCGTATGGGCCTAAGTTGGGTTTCTGGGGCGCTTAAGCTTGGTCATTCGCGCTTAAGCCCCCTAGAACGGTGCCTGCAGGATTCGCGTTGCGCGCTTAAGCGCGATGGAGGGCGCTTAAGCGCGCTCCTCGAGCTGGAATTTTCTTCTTGCAACGCGCTTAAGCCCTGAGTTGGAGGCTTAAGCGCCCAAAGGTCGAGGCTTTTTGCGTTTTTATGGAGCTTAAGCTTCGAAATGGGGGCTTAAGCTCCTATAGGCAGAGGCTATTTGCTTGTTTAGGAGGCTTAAGCTTCAAGATGTGGGCTTAAGCCTCCTCTCTCAACAACTTGATAGGATCTTCAAATCTTCTTGTTTTGATCTTCATCTATCATCTCTTCTAGTTGTGATTCCAATCTTCAAATTTGCCTCCTTTTATCTTAAAAAAAAGGGGCCGACCCAGTTCAAATACCCACTTCGTGAGTGTCTGGGGAAGGGAATACTCTAGGCAGTCTTTCCCGTGCTTTTTGCAGAGAGGCTGATTCGAACCCGCGACCTGACACACCACGGCAAGCAAGCTTACCGCTGAGCCAAGCCGGCCCTTCAAAATTTAAATTTATATTAAATCCCTTCAAAATAACAAAGATAATTCATTTAATTAAATTTCAGATAATGTTCATGATTATCATATTAAAACCCTAGTTTTTGATTTGTTCAACTTGATAATTTATATTATTTTAGTCTATAAAACAAGATAAACTAAAGGTTGAGGCTGTTTTCCCTTGTCTATAATGCTTGAGGCTGTTTTCCCTTGTCTTTCTTTGCGATTGAAAGTTGAAACGTCCGTTTTCTTGCTGTTTATCACTTAAGATTGTTTTGGAAGTTCAATGATTGATTGATCTGGAACTTTCTTAATAGAAGCTTCTTGTTTTTTCTTCCAGGATTTTATGTGGTGTACGTGCCATTGCCAACACTTTCCATATATAACTAATGGTTGTTGAGGCTTCTGATAAACCAAATTTGTAAGACTATTTTGATATTGATGATGTGCCAGTAGCTTTTTTATGTGCTTTCTTCAAATGGCAAAAGTTGTAGCAAATTCCTTTGTCATTGATGGGGTGGGTTTTCATACTTTACTTTTTTTGGTGCATTTCAAATAATTTATTCATTAGCTTTAGAATGGATGAGGTTTTCCCTTTTCTTGTAATTGAAACTTCTTGTCTTAACAATATTTAGTGTAGGGAGATATTCTCACTACCAAAAGATTTTACTATCAACTCACTACTTATTTAATTATCATTATTAGATTAGCATTTTCTCTTAGGTAAGAAACTTTTCAGCATTCTCCCCTTGATGCAATAGTGATTAGATAAATAATGAGTTAGTAGTGTGTTTTTTTTATAGTAAGAATGGTTCTCTGATATTTACTTGCCGTTGTCACTTCAAGTTTGATTTGGAATTTTAATACCTGTGATTGATCTATTTTTCCTTTAAGGGAAACTTCATTTTTTTTTTTAACCAAGAATTGTATGTGATGTACATGCCAACACCTTCCATAGTTGAATAATGGCTGTTGAGGCAACAAAATGTGATAAACCAAAGCCTCGTTTGGAACAGAAAATGGCCATTGATGTTAAGGACGAAGCGAAATGTACCAAACCTTGTACTAAAGATCATTCCGAATATTCTGAAGATTCAGAGGAGGATAATAAACCATTGAGTTCTAAACTGAAGATGAAGAGACAAGCAGAAGAGCAAAGATTGCACTCATTGAGGAGTTGTCCAAAGAGCTTGATAATAAGAAAAAGCAAGTTGGTTCTATTCAAGGACAATTGAGTTTATATTCCCAAGCTATTCAAATGAAACAGAGAGAATAATGAGGTGCAATCCAAAGAAGCATTATTGAAGAACATAACAGAGAGTTGGAAGCAAAGGGAAAGTGTTGAGATATATAGTCCCACATTGGTTGTATGTGCAACTAATGTTGAGTTTATAAGGTCTTGGACACTCTCACCCTTTGAGCTAGCTTTTGGGGCGGTGACCTCAAGGTTCTTTACATGGTATCAGAGCCTCGCCGTCCCCGCTTTCTCTTGTGGCGTTTCTTGGCACAGGTTGGCTGGGCCTGTTGCATTGTCCACTCTTCAAGCCCAATGGGCTCTTGTGTGAGGGGACGTGTTGAGATATATAGTCTCACATTGGTTGTATGTCTTGGGCACTCCCACCCTTTGAGCTAGCTTTTGGGGTGATGACCTCAAAGTTCTTTACAGAAAGCAACTCAAGTCGGTACAGAAGCTGATTTGTGAAAGAGAGGCAGATGATGTTAAACAATGATGAATTTGAAGGCCAATTGAAGTAGCTTAATTGAACAAGAAGCATTTTGAAGGCCAGGTGAAGGAGCTTGAGTCAAAAGAGAATAAGTTTGAAGTACAAGCAAAGGAGCTAAAGTCAAAGGAGAAGAAC
The DNA here is from genome assembly GCF_033153095.1 of Gastrolobium bilobum. NCBI lineage: Eukaryota > Viridiplantae > Streptophyta > Magnoliopsida > Fabales > Fabaceae > Gastrolobium > Gastrolobium bilobum. Next base: position 24,463 of record NW_026896219.1, read on the forward strand.
TTGAATGCCAATTGAAGGAGTTTGAATACAAAGTCAAACATCTATATTGAATTGGACTTGGATCTATATGGCATAACATCAGCCACATTAATACATGTGATATTGAGGAAACTGCTCCATGAATAAAGCATATATATCATTTCCCCTTTGCTTCAACTTCTAATCTCGATCCACCAAAAATTAACAATTAAAAGTCGGTGCAATAAGGCCTTGCACACAAACAATATTTTATCTGATGCACCAACTAAAAAATGAATACATCCCATTACGAGCAAAGATGAGGCACCCATTTTTATATATATATACACACACACACATAGTTAGCTAGCAAGAGGAAAACTCATATGATTGCTGTAGATTGTATTTTCTAACTATTTTCACAAAGAGATACATCAAAATTTCATTCAAGTGATTCAACCTCAACAAGAGCAAAATGACGGTAAGCTAGGAACACTACTTTCTTTATCTTTCCTTTGGATATGTCGACTACATATATGCATGAAGATTCAAATCAATGTTTCCTTCTTTATCTTAATTTCTTTCAGATCATAGAGATGAGAGTACACATGGATTGCCCTGGATGTGAGAACAAGGTTAAAAGTGCACTTCAAAAACTTAAAGGTACAATCAATAATTTAGTAGACATGTATCTATTTTTTTTTACCTTTTCTATTGTGTGTATGTTCTTAATATATATACATATGGTTTTATTAAGGTGTGGATGACATTGAAATAGACATGAGCTTGCAAAAGGTGACTGTGAATGGCTATGCTGACCAGAAGAAGGTTCTGAAAACGGTTAGAAAAACTGGCCGGAGGGCTGAGCTATGGCAGCTTCCTCTAACCACAGAGTTTCAGAACCAATATTATCAACAACACCATTGCAATGGCCCTGTCACTTACTATGCTTCTCAACCTTCCTCATCTTATAACTACTACAAGCATGGTTATGATAGCAGTGATCCTCGCAATTATCACTATTCTTCTCAATCTTCCATCTTTGGCCATCAAACTGGTGCTACTTTTAGTGATGACAATCCTCATGCTTGTTCTATTATGTGATCATATCATGATGATACCAATCAAAACAATATATACTTTTTAATACAAAGTATATGAAGCATTGATCAAAATCTTTGTAACAATGCAATTCTCTTCCCATTTTGCCAATTAATTTTCTTGTGAGTGACTCAAGTGTACATGTACCTTTGCTTCTTTTAATATTTAATGCCAAAGTGTATGTATGCATTATATATTAGGATTAATGATGGTGGTGTTCATCATTACAGAAAGTCAACTAGTTTGAGCCTAATTATTAATTCTAAAAATAAAGATGTTTTTTAATAAAATATGAGGATTGGGGACAACAAAAGATGTATTATTCTATATATTTCATTTACGTAATTGTCATGATATTTTTGCGGATTTTTTTTTCATTTACTTTTTCATACTTATATATAGTTGTTTGCTTAAAATCTTTAGAGTTGATTCTTACTATATAAACCAGTTTCTAATATAATAGTTACAAAAATTAAACTGGTGAAACATTTATATGACGACTTAACCGGTTTAACCATTTTATGGGTGTTGAAATAAATAAGATAATAATTAAACAAATTATATAATATATATTTATAAGCTTAATAAAAAATTATAAAGATATAATATAATTTAATCTCTTAATTCAAATAACTAAAAATAAACTAATATTTTTATTCAAATATTCCTTGTGCTAACAAGAAATTTTTCTTAATCTGCAATAAGAATAAAATAGTTAGGTCCTAAAAAAAGAAAAAGAATAAAAGAGTAATTGGTAACAATAGATCCACTTTTCATTGACAATAGATGGTCTTGGAAACGAAAACAAATCACTACAGTGGAATGGAAAGAAAGCATATTTGTACCAAGGTGTTATCAATCGATTCAAACTGATTCAAACGGTGATCGAATCGAAAAACTAATAATCGAATTAATCGAAAACCAAAACTGAAAAAACTGAAAAAAAAAATTGTAAATTTTAATTGGACTGATTGGTTTTCGGTTTGGTTGGTGAAAACCAATCCAATATATTAATTTTTCTTTACCTACTTGGTCTTTTCCTCGATCATAATCCAAAAAATTCTTAACCCAAAACTCATTAGTCCATCAGCTAAACCCAAAAAAATATCTAGCCATATCCCATCAGCAAAATTTCGTCTGTGTAGAGCTTCTTATCTCATTGGTAAAAAAAAAAAAATTAAATTATCGTTTAGTGATACTTATGTATTTCAAGAAAAAATAAAAATTTACAAATCCAATACATAAGATATGTTATTTGCACAATAATTATCAAACAAATTTTAAATTTTTTAAAAAATCAAAAATCGATTCAACAAATCAAAAAAATTGAATTGAATTAGATCGAATTTGAAAAAAATTCAAACCAAAAAAATTGAATTAGATAATTTTTAATTTCAAAAATGATCCAATCTAAACTGCGAATACTTATCTTCGAAAAACAACTACACCTACCTCAACATAAAGACAAAAATACAAGTTTGTTTAGATACTATAATCGGATTTTGAATTTATTATAGCTCTTTACTCTCTCGATTTGAATCCTTTGCCTTTCAACAAGGTCAAATACAAGTTTCAAGTGCACATCACTTCACCCAAAGACAAATAAATAAATAAATAAATAAAATACAAAAACACAAATCAATTTACAATTTACAGTTTCAAGTGAGATCTGAATTCTGCATCATTACCTAAAATACTAATCATCTATTTACATATATTTTGAGATAGAAAAGGCCGAACCAGAATCACGTGCTGCAAATTAAGGTGGGCTTTGCATAAATTGGACACGCATTTAGAAATTTCATGAGTAACTGCTAGGGACAAGACTCAAAGTGTTAGGGGAAAAGTTTGGAAAGTGTATACTAGAAAGAATAAGATGAGTCTTCAGATTAGTTAGGAAAGTTGGAAAGATAGTTAGTTTGGATGGCAATCTTTTTGGCAAAAAAATTTATTTATTGTAATTTAATTAAATAATTACGCATTTATTACAATTTGAGGAGTATTTACAGATCTATTGCACAATGTGACGCCTTTTTTGGGCGTCACATGTGACGCCTCATTTAGGCGTCTCTCACCAAGGGAAGACGCCCCAATGGAGCGTCTCTCATGAGGTGTTGACACGTGTCATTTCTCTCTCCAAAAAAAAAAAAAATTAATCATAAAACTTCTGAAGGCCATAACTTTTGACTCGGGTATCCAATTTAGGTAATTCTTTTTTTGATTCCACATAACTTTTCGAGATCTACGTAATGACATCTCATTTGATATATTTTATTTCTCACAAACATAATTTAAATTTGCAAGAATGGTACTATACGAGCGTTTAAACCTAAAAGTCTCTTAGTTCTTTCCGAATCAACACCAAACACACCAAAACCAAGTGTTTGAAAAAAAATCGTGTACAATGTTATTGAACCGAAATTCGTATTGTGTATCGTTTGGTTGATTTTCTGTATCTTGAATCATACGGTATCATAAGTTACATCCTTCTATTTTATGACTTTTTTCTTTAAAGCCATTTAAATTACAGCTTCTGAATGGTTTTCAAAAATAAAATCCTTCTTACTTAGATATTTATCATATTTATTTAATTATTTTTTTATTATACAGATTTTTCAAATTGATTTTTGAGTTTAAGTCACAAATCAAATCTTTATTTTGTTTTTCTTATTAATGATAATTTTTTAGATTTTTTTAAATTTAAATCACAAACCAAAATTTTATTTATTTTTTATATTAAAAATTAAAAAATGTGATTTTTTTTAAATTTAAATCACAAACTAAATCTTTATTTTTTTATATTAAATCACAAATCTAGTACTCAGAGGCTTGTGGATTTAAACTCTCTTATAATACCATTCTTGCAAATTTAAATTATGTTTGTGAGAAATAAAATATATCAAATGAGATGTCATTGCGTAGATCTCGAAAAGTTATGTGGAATTAAAAAAGAATTACCTGAATTGGATTTTTTTTATATTAAATCACAAATCTAGTACTAAGAGGCTTGTGGATTTAAACGCTCTTATAATACCATTCTTGCAAATTTAAATTATGTTTGAGAGAAATAAAATATATCAAATGAGATGTCATTGCGTAGATCTCGAAAAGTTATGTGGAATCAAAAAAAGAATTACCTGAATTGGATTATTTTTTTATATTAAATCACAAATCTAGTACTGAGAGGATTGTGGATTTAAACGCTCTTATAATACCATTCTTGCAAATTTAAATTATGTTTGTGAGAAGTAAAATATATCAAATGAGATGTCATTACGTAGATCTCGAAAAGTTATGTGGAATCAAAAAAAGAATTAACTGAATTGGATACCCGAGTCAAAAGTTATAGCCTTCAGAAGTTTTATGATTAAATTATTATTTTTTTTGGAGAGAGAAATGACACGTGTCAACACCTCATGAGAGACGCCCCATTGGGGCGTCTTCCCTTGGTGAGAGACACCGAAATGACCCAAAAAAGGCGTCACATTGTGCAATAGATCCGTAATTATTTCCAAAACTGCAATAAATATGTAATTATTTAATTAGATTACAATAAATAAATTTTTTTGCCCAATCTTTTTTGCCATCCTTTCCATGTCTTTCTATTCCAGTATATTTTTGCATAATCTTTCAGTATTATTTGTTTTATTTTATGGGATGAATTAAATATCGATAAAGTATTCAATTGTTTCCACACCTAGCTATATGGTAACAGTGGTGGAGCCACACCTATGCCAGAAGGTAGAGCCGTCAAAACGGGCCAGCCCGGCTCGTTAGGCCCTCGCCCGCGTGGGCCAGGGCCAAAAAGCCCGCATATCAAACAGCTCACATGGGCCAAAAAATCATATAACCCCACGGGTTAGGGTCAGTCCGCGGGCCAAAAATCAACTATATTTTAACAACACTTCAAGAGTAAAATTCTAGAAAAGACAATAATATCTGATGTATTTATTGACAGAAAGATCACTGGATACATGGTTACACATTTAGATAAACAATTAAACAAGTCCTTGCCACCACACCCCCACCCCCCAACAAGTCTCAATCATACTAATTAAACCGTGGAGGCCTGTTGGTGGGTATGCCAAGCTACAACCTCTTTATAATCCAAGTTCCTCCCAAAAATATCCAAGGCACTGCCCACAGTAACATCCACACGCACCATTCCAGCTGTTTTTATCCTCTCTAAGTCAGCCATTACAGTCACACCGCCAGCATAGGTAACAGGAATCTGACAAAATCAAAATGCATCAATAATAATATGCACACTTCATACGGTTTCCAAAGAGAAACACAATGGATATCTGATGTAAGACATAAGTTTATGAATGACATCAGAAGATATATTTCTTGATAAATATTTATGAGAAACAGAACCCATATTGTTAATGTCAAATCAAAACTGCAATTGGTGTGAAATGAAGTACCTGAGATTGCTGAAAACGATTGCTAGGATCACAGTTAGAAGGGTAAGAGCCACTTCTGTAATTTGGCCAGAGCCCATGAATGCCAAAATCTGCAGCGGGCTTCCCAGTTGTTGGGTAGCAACAACTCTTCTGTGTGTCACAGTATGATACTGGCCACTGCAAATGCAAAATCCATAAGAAACATTTTCATAAGTTATAATAAATAAAACTTTGATTTCAGAATCATATGCAACTATCTTGTAAGCCTACTCAAAGAGCTTGTAAGACAGTAGGGAAAGTGATTTCAAAGTCTGAAAATCCAAAGAGTATGTCAATAATAAAACTTTGAAATTAATTTTTTTCAAACCATGCCAACCCAAAAAAAAATCATTGCCAATGAGAACTCTGTTGACAAAGGAATTATTCATCATAAAAAGATCAATATCATTAGTTCCCTATGACATGGCACATAGTAGACCTGCATCCTCCTTTTGTGCGTGTCCATAATTCAGAACCTAACTGTGATTTATAGCATTGTTTCTCCTAAATATAATCATTGTCTTAAACCCATAGTTCATAAGCATGAACCCACAGCATCATATGGCCTAATGTAGCCAAGTTCATTGTACTTACTTAAAAATTGGCAGCAAAGGAATGCAGAGATAGAAATAGATTATAAAATAGTGCTACTAAAATACTTACATCTTATCCAAGGGCCACCAAACTTTTATTCTACTACCAATCAATGAGTTACCAAGGTTGCAAGTTTCAGGTTGCAACTTTTATTCTACTACCAATCAATCTCTGTCATGATCTCAAGGAGTTCTTAGGCTCATCTTAGGCTCAAAACCAAAACATTTTTTTCTCTCATTAAAATAAAAAACTTAATAAGCATAAAAATATTACTGAACAGATTTAATATGTCAAGTTAATTGTCAATAAAAATAATTCATACCATTATAATGTTGGTTCTCAAAAGTTACAATTTTCAGGTATAAATTTAACAATTATGTTATCAAGCATACACATTCTGTGATTCTTCTACAGTAATTTTAACATTGACAACAGTATAATCTAGCTCATATCCACTTAGCAAGCCTAAGCAAACAAAATCCAATCAAACCTATTGGAGAATATTGTAACCTCTATGTTGAGTTGTAATGCAAGTGCTGAGTTGTAATTCAGTTGTGTTAGCTTAGGAATTAGGATGCTGTTAATCTGTTAGGAAATTAATTACAGTGGTTACAGAAAGTGTACACTATGTCCCTTCATATATACACAAAGCTACAAGCAATTTTTACTATACCTCTCAATTGGGAAATATCTGAAGTTGCTATCTACTGGTATTGTTCCACAAATGGGGTTTCAAATTAGTTGAAAACAATTCACCCTAACAAAAAAAAAAGCATCGATTGTGTTGAGAAATTAAGGTGCAGAGAATCGAAAATGGAAAGTATTGAGAAAAAGAGAGAGAAGATTTTAGGGGTGTTAACGAGCCAAGCCGAGCTTTGGTCTTAACGGGCCGAGCTTGTGTTCAAATGTGTCAGACTGGCCTTAGCCTGTTACCTGTTACGAATATAATATCAGCCTCTGGCCTGGCTCATTTACAAAAAATAAAAGTCTGGTTTAGCCTGTTAGCCTATTTTAAAAAAATAAGACAACAAAAATTTACCCAAACAAAATCTACAATCAACCGCACTAGTAATTCTATAAATATTCATAAATTTAATGTATATCCAAATAGCATAATATAAAATAAAATCATTCAAAAAGTCTGTTTAATTAATAAAATGGGATGAAATGAATTGAGAAGAGAGAGAGTGTTATCACAAGTAGTATAAAATACATAAAAAAATATATATTAGGCAAGTCTGAGAGGCTCTAAGGCCGAGCTTTTGAATTGGAGCCTGAAGCTTTTTTATTAAACGAGCTTTTATACAAGTCCAAGTCTGGGTCCAACAATCAATTTTAGATATGTAAGCTCAGGCCTTCACGAGCCGAGCCAAAGGCCCCTGTAAGGCCCATAGCTCGTTTAGCACCCCTACTGCGAAGGTGTTGGAACGCTCAAGAAATTGGATCAGAAATTGAGATTTAGGGTTTAGAAAAAAAGCATCGGGCTGGCCCGTAGGGTTATTGGGCTAACCCAAAAGAGATGTGGGTTAGTGGGGCTAGGGTAAAAAATAACCCTATCAAATATGGGCTGGAAAAAAATGGGGCTAAAAAGTGGGGTTGAGGGGCTGGCCCGCGGGCTCCAGCCCTTTTTGACAGCTCTACCAGCAGGTGCCTTGGCACCTGCTTGGTTTTAAATTCTTTTACTTATTACATATAAATATATAGTTAATTATGATTAACAAAGATTAAATTTATAATTCGGCACCACCTAAATAAATATAATTATATTTGTGTTTTTCAATTAGAAAAATAAAACCTAATACCCAAACCCTTTTACCTAACCTATAAATTAAAATCACTTTCAAAACCCTAATTAGTGAATTACAATTGCAATCAGATTTTTTTGAAGCTTGTGCCTTGCTTCTTTTTTTGTCTGACTTGTTGCACAACTTGCTTGCTCCTGTGAGGCTTCAACTGAAATAGTAATGACTGTGGTCTGTGGTTGGCTACTTGGCTTCGGGCTTAGGCGCTTGCCTTGCAATTTGTATATCTATTAAAAATTTGTTTGGTGTTTGTGCTTTTAAGAAGGTGATTGTGTTTTTTCTTTTTACCGAAAATGTTAGTGCATTTTTATATGTTGTTTTGATATATAATCATTGACATTTATTCATTTGAATTTTCAATGTTATGTGACATTATTTAATACAAAATTTAAATAACAGAAAAATATTTCTGCAGTTACTGCATATAAGTTATCTGCATTTATGCCCAAAACGACGTCGTTTTTGAAATGAAAGATTAAAAAATTATGATTATAAAGACTATAATAACCTTGAAATAAATTAAAATTACAAAAATAACATGATTTTTGCCGCAAAACAACGTCGTATTGGACTTACTGCAGATAACTTATTTGCAGTAACTGCATAAAAAACGAACCCTTTAAATAACTATGTTAGAATTCATAATATATTTTTTCCTAATTAATTTATGTAATTATAATAAATATTTTGATAATTTAATATGTTAAAATTTTTTGGCACCACCTAAACTTTTCGTCTGGCTCTGCCAGTGTATGGTAACCATTTAGGATGCATGTTTCCATCTTTTCATGGACATAGTAATGTAAGTTCTAACATAGCTTTATGATCTGATCATGCTCATACACAAAAGAAGCAAAGTACTAAGTACTTAGTATCCATAGGTGAACTCATCTTGCTTCGTGAATAGATGCGATAACATAGAGGAATCTTTATTCATAACCCATCTTTCCATATTCCAAAATCAGCAAAATCCAAAGTACTAAGTATTCCATTATTTATTAATCTTTTAATTCTATGAATGGAGACATGTCCTAATCTCCGATGCCATAACATAGAGGAGTCTTCATTCATAACACATTGTTTTGTGCCAACATTAATATGCATAGCATCATAAGTGATGTCGCTTTGCAAATTAATATATAAAAGATCATCAGACAATGTATCATTCCCAACAGACTTAGATTTGTAAAACAAACTGAAAGATGTCTCATAAAATGAAAAGGAACAACCAAAATTACAAGTCTTGAAACTGAAATTAAGTTCTTACAAAAACTAGGAACATAAAAAGTCTTTTCCAAATTCAAAACAAAATCACTACTTAAAATCAAATTGCAGGTCCCAATAGCCTCCATGGGTGAACTCATCTTGTTTCATGAATAGATGCATAGTTCACGTCCCACTGGCTTTCTTAGGTTTTCCATACCTTGCAAGGTATTCAAAATATGGATTGTAGAACCAGAATTAATCCACCATGTGTAATGATTTAATATTAATCATATTTGATTCGTAACAAACTAAAGAGGAAGGTATACCTTTCTTTTCAAACCATAATTTAAACTCAGAACAATCTTTCTTCATGTGCCCCTTCTTTTTACCAAAGAAACACTTGAATTCTTTCTTAGTTTCAGCTTGGGGTGGTGTTTTACCACTTCCTTTGTTTTTATAGCCTTTCTTATTATCCTTCTTTTTTGTCGTCACCAGAGTATCCCCTCTTTGTTCCACCTGCATCTTCCCCTCCTCTTGAACATACATGGTTATGAGTTAATTGATAGGTCATTTGTCTTTTTGTGTGTATAGGAGATTTTAAAGGGACCATATGATGCTGGGAAAGTATTCAGAATAAATTAGACAAGAAAAGAGTCAGACATATCCACCTCTATAGTTTTCTGCTGAGCCGCAATGTCCCTCATCTGCATGATGTGCTCACGCACACCCCTTAGAGTAGTTTGTTTCATGGAAGAAAATTTCATTATTAAGGTACTGGTCATTGCCTTCCTTAATGTTTCAAATTGTTCATCAATGAACTTTAGGAGCAGTTTCACATTATTATACTTTTCCACCGAATCCTAAATACCAGTTGATATCTTTGTCCTAATGAACATCACACAGAGTCAGTTAGATATTTCTTCCCTATTTTTCATACAGATCCACCTCCTCTAGCTTATTGTTCTCTTTAATTGCTAGTGGTTTAGCTTTCCTGATAGCATAATCAATGTCCATATACCCTAGTGTCAATAGAATCCTTTCTTTCCAGATAGGGTAATTATTCCCTTTCAATTTCGGAACATCAATAGAATTTATAGGCTGTATAGCTACAAAATATTCAACATATATTCTTATCGTTAAATTTTGAGGCAAAAATAATATATCATGTTTTATCAATGTAAATCATGCTCTAACAATTATAAATTTAGTGACATAAAATTTGTTAATGGGCTAAAATTTAATTTTATTAAATTCATATAAACATGATGATAAAAAAACTATCAATTTATATCTTCTAATCCATGTGGGCAAATCAAGAATATAATTATCTTAATTAATCATACAAAATTATAATAGAAATTTATGTGGAAAAATATCTATTATATTATTTATAACTAATTACAATTAATATCATTTATCTTATGTGATCTAGAGACTCTTAATATATAATTTAAATAATTAAAGTACGTGTATTATTGCGGCTAAACTTTAATTAATTAAATTATATAGATCACTAAATATTATTTATTGTATTATTGCAATTATCCATAAACAATAATATTACATAATTAACCATTCACATTAATCATCTTAATATTACATGTACGTGTAATGACAAAATAATAATAATTCATGTGAATATATATAATAAAATTGTCATTAGTTCAATTGGCAAAGTATTATCTATCCATGTAGGTAGCCATGGGTTCAATTCTCATCTCATGCAATTTTTTATTTCTTCAATTGCCAAGTCATAATATCATAACACAACATTTAATATCATAATGCAAATTCCAAATATGAATAACAACATCATGAAATCAAGAAAATCAATAATTTCAAAACATGAACAATAACAATTTCAAAACATGAAACATTAACAGTAACAAAAACCATGATTCACTCCAATGTCTTTAACTTTCAGCTGGGTCGCTCTGACCCGGTTTCGACCCAGAATGAAAATCGAATGGTTTTTGGTCATTTTTGCCTAAAAATTCATGATTTTTGTCCAGAAATATCAAAAAAAATTATTCCAAAAACATCAAATTAGTTGAGGCATAACCAAACACACACTAGAGGCAGAGGCAAAGAGGGCTCTGATATCAAATATAAGGTCTAACATAGCTTTATGATCTAATCATGCTCATACACAACAGAAGCAATTAAATCAAATGCGAAAAAATTAAGTCATAAATACATGCCGCTATTGCTTTCCTTGCTTGCTCTGAAAATGAGTTGAAGTAGTTTGTGTGTTCTTTGTGTTTTCCAAACTCTAGATCTGAGGCACATATGATGTATAGCAATAATCCAAGAATGAGTTCAGTGACCCCAAAAGTCTGAAGCCACATCATATATAGACCCTTACCATCAAGGTGTTAGATAATAGTAATGTGCACAAAATCTGGGCTGTTGAGATTTTTTTACCGTTGTGGATAATTGTTGAAAAAATGTGGAAGTGGTTGGAGTGGTTGCTGAAAATCAGTGGAGTGGTTGGGCACTCACTGTTGCTGAAAAACCATGTTTTACCAATGTAAATGATTCTAAACCAGTAATTCGTACTGGTTTAGTCCACCCTAACCTAGTCGACTAAACCAGTACAGGTTAATCGACTAAATTGTTGGTTTAGGACCCCAAATCCATAATTTCACATGTTTTTTGCCCTAGGTTTCCACTCTACACTGATCCACTAAGGGAGTGTGACTTAGGGAGCATAATTTCCGAGTCAAAAAACTAAGATGAGTCAAATACAAATATCATGACATCAAATACAAACATAGCACCGTCATTACATTCAAATACAAACATCATGACATCAAATACAAACATAGCACCGTCATTACATTCAAATACAAACATCATGACATCAAATACAAGCATATAAAACCATAAATGCCTATAATGTTAAACCATCAAAACATTAAGCCCCTCCCCTGCTTCCTCCGCAATTCATCTTGTATTGGGAATCCTCATAGGACATGTATGTTTGTTGTGACCAATTTGCTTACACAGGCTACATCTACTCTGACTGCTTGTCGGTTGAGACTCAACCCAATCCATCTCATTTTGTATCCTTGACGATTTGGGTCTTCCTTGTGCACGTACCAAAGATGCATTTGGGATAATGGTTGGGCCATCAATTTGTGGAATCAACAACTCATTGCCCATTGGATAACAATGTGCAGCATATACCTTATCAATTTGTGCAATTGAGAACACAGGATCAACATAATCATAGTGGTTCAACTTTTCTACCTTGCACACCGCTAAGACGACTGCAAGGAAATCTTCTTGATGTGAACCGTCCACATTGACATTTGCGATTGAGCAAGTCCACCCTCATTATGTCACCTGCATCATGAGTTGATTGATTGTAGGCATCCTCAACTTCAAATAGCTGCAGGTCCCTATCAAAAACCCGCACACGGAGGCTCACTGTTAATTGATCATTTTTTTGGATGATATCCTCAACTTTTTTTGCAATTCTCCAACCCTTTGTCTTTGCCTTTTGGATCTTTTCACGTCTCTTGACGAAATACTCAACAAGTCTACTTTGAGTCATCTTCACCAATGCTGTTATAGGCAAATTACGTGCACCCTTCAGGACCTTATTCACACACTCAGATAAGTTAGTCGTCATGTGACCAAACCTCTGACCCTCCTCATCGTAAGACCTGCACCATTTTTCTTTGGGAATCTGATCTATCCATGAAGCTACTTAAGGGTCACTGTCGATAAATTCCTGGAATCTGATATCAAAATGAATCTTTGAACTCAAGTACCCTGGAATACAAAATGATGCGTTAGATACAAAAGGATGAATTATATACAATTTGTACATATTAAAAAGAAGATTGTACCTAGCTTCATCAGGGTTTTCTTTAATTCCACATCTCTAAACTTAGTGTTAAAGTTGCTTCCGATGTGGCGTAGACAAAACACATGATATGCAAATGGTGGCTGCCAACCGGCATGATCTCTTACAGCCCTGATGATGCTGGGATGACTATCGGATATTAGACAAATGCCATGCTTATGCGTGACGTGAAAACGCATGAGGCTAAGAAACCACGACCAATCATCCAATCTCTCACCCGGAGGAACAATAGCAAATGCAATAGGGAGAATGTAACCATCTCCATCTTGTGAAGTTGCAATCAAAAGAGTTCCTTTGTATTTACCGTACAAATGCGTGCCATCAATTTGGATTATGGGTTTACAATATTTGAAGGCCTCAATGCACTGGTGAAAGGTCCAAAATACTCGGTGAAAGACAGCCTTATCCGTATACACTCGATGTTCATCAACACATTGGTCCGTATCAATCTTGAACACATAACCCACATTAACCTGCGTCATGTATGTCAGCCAACCAGGCAAGAATGCATACGATTTATCCCAGTCGCCAAATAACTTGACAATGGCTTTCATTTTAGCCTTCCAAGCTTTCCTGTAAGATATGTTGTATCCATACAAACGTTGTACCCTCTCTTGAATAAGAACTGGCTTCAATGATGGATCTTCTTTTAACATACCTATATAAAAAAAAACACCGACCAACAGTCAGAATACAAACTGATTAACGTAAACATACCTTAGGAAGTTAGATATATCGAATAATACATACTGATAATGGTTGCACATATCACATCAGAATCCAACTGTCTATGATCCCGGGTAAGACCTTGGTTTAGGCAGGTGTGTTCTTTAACCCATTTACTAACCACCCAAGTATTTCCATTCTTCGGCAACAATGCCCTCACATACCAGGGACATCCATCATTATGGTGTCGACACTTCATCACAAATCTATGGTCATCACTTTTTGCCACAACGGCAGTACGGTGAGCCTTCATACAATATAATTTGACTGCATGTTGCATTTCAGATTTGCTACGAAACTCCTGATACAAATATAAAGGATCCCCTAATTGCCAGCCACCGTGATCATCATCGTCACCATACAATATCTCTGTCTCATCATTAGGGTGGGCCCAATTAATGAAGGTATAATGTGAGCTTTCATTCCAAAATGGCTCGACCTCAGAACCTACGGATGCATTATAATGCCACCGTCAATACCATTCATAACAAAAAAAATAATTGCTAAATTAAATCTTTAAAAAACAAATCTTACCACTGCTAACAGGGTCAACACGAAGTGGTCTCATAACCTGCGAACCCGGGGATGGTGAGCTTGTGTCAGCGTCGAAATCACCTTCTACGTCAGTATCTGACGTGTCACCTAGCGGAATAACACTCTCAGGTTCACCGTCCTCATCGCTGTCCATATCGGCATCCTGTTCATCCTCATCTATTTCCCGCAGTGTTATCTGACTTATGACATGTGCAGGTGCAGATAAATCGACTACTCTTTCTTCATGACCAAAATACGGTTCACTTCTTGTATGCATGGGTGCAGATGAAGATTGACCACAATCTAATTCAACATATATCTCAATAAAATTTTGAAATTTTCGGTCAACAATTGCATCTATGACACATTCGACATCTTCATCATCACATATATCGTTACCAATGTAGTAAATAGCATCCTTACCAACTGTTGTCTCTACCCTGGCAATCATCCGTTGAACGCATTGGCTGCCTTGCAAACCCAATTTTTGCTGAATTCTCTCCTTTAACTCATTGTATGTAGTGCCCCGTTTGATTTTCAACATTTTCGTTTTTCCTTCAAATTGAACACCATTGGGGCCTTCATAATGCTTTCCATCATAGTAGATCATTGTCACATACATGTTTGGACTTGTGCTCATCTTCCTCACGAAATTGGGACTTGGGTTCTGAAATTGGGGGTTTGGGTTCGGATTTTGGGGTTTGGAATTGGGCAATGACAATGATTTCACAATATTAGGTCTGTAGAGATGGTGGGATGAAATACAATCGGATTGAGAGGATTACACATGAACAAAGGGAGCTATTTAGGTTTACACAACAACAACAATCGAAATGAGACCGAAAACATGGAAAATATAGGGTTTCAGTCGACATTTAGTCGACTGAATATCGTTACTTAGTCGACTAAATATCCCAAAAATGTAGTCGATTAAGATGATTTTTTAGTCGACTAAATTTGCGGTAGTCCACTTTCTGAAGATTGACTATTTGCTCGACTAAAACAACAAGGTAGTCGACTAAAAGGGGGCAGGTTGGTGGATAGTTCTTGATCAGGGGCAAATTGGTTATTAATTAATTAATGAGGGGCAAAAGAATCAAAAAGCCTACTAACAATGCTTTGAACTTTCAAGATAAGTTATAACCTACATAAAGCAAAGAACCAACACACATTCACAAAGCATAAAAACAAATCAATCGTAAGATGTAGTTGAAACTTGAGATAGTTTGAGTAGAACAGTACGAGACATAAAAATATGGTTGCAAATTTAAACCCACTAAAAGAATCAAAAGACCCACAGAGATAACCAGAGTCACCAACCAAAAGGGCAACATAGTCACTCCACAAATTCATCGACTTTTTCCTTAAAACAAGTCTTAACATTTTCTACCCTCTTCTATTCTCAAAAGAAACTCCCCCCTTAAACCCCCCATGTTCCTTTCTCTTTTTGGTCTAAGCAACCATGGCATTCTTTAACACTCTCATCACAGTCTTTCTATCACTCTCTCTCATCATCCTTCTCCTATGTCCCTCACTTTCTCTCTCCTCCTCCATTCATGATCTTCTCCTCTCAAAAGGGTTACCAGCTGGTCTCTTACCAGAAGAGGTAAAGTCCTACACTTTCTCAGAAGATGGTCGTTTGGAAGTGTTCCTAGATGCACCTTGTTTGACCAAGTTCGAGAACAGGGTCTTCTTTGAAAGTGTTGTAACAGCTAACCTCACCTATGGTAGCCTCATAGGTGTGGAGGGTCTACAACAAGAAGAGCTTTTTGTGTGGTTACCTGTTAAGGACATCATAGTTGATGATCCATCATCGGGGTTGATACTCTTTGACATTGGCCTAGCTCACAAGCAACTTTCTCTTTCTCTTTTTGAAGATCCACCTCATTGCAAGCCCGAAGGTAATAAATTGGGTTTGTCTCAGATCAAACAAGCTTAGTTTTTTTATCACTTTTTTTTCATTTTTTTTCCTTAACAAGATGATTTTAACAGAGATCTGTCACTACCCTTTTGAAACTAAATTCCAAAACAAGATATGCACAATCTTGGGTCACACTTGATACAATTGAAAATAATTTGATCCTTTCAATCTACTGTTTTTTTTTCTGGATTCTTTCTGTTTCAATTGTCATTTGTTTTTTCTTTTCAGTTTTTCTTTTTCTTTCTTCCTCATTTTTGGTTGAATGGGGTTGAAATATCTTTTTGTCATTTTGTATTGATTGTGGTTCCTGCTAATTTGTATAAAAGAAACAGCTTTTCTCTCAGTTACATTCATGACTCTCGTTTCAGAAACTGAATGTTGTACAGTTACTGTGGTTAATTTAGTCGCTTTCAATATTTATTTGCTTCCTCTCTATTTATCTCTCTTCTCTTCTCATCACAATGAATAACAAAGAGAAGTTTGAAGTAACAATTGAGAAGAACTTTCATCTGTATTAAAAGGAAAAAAAAAACATTATTCTACATTATATGTCAGATTCTTGAGGGTCCAGCAGCATCAATGTAATATTTTCTTGCCAGATATGCAGGACCAAGACTTGTGGGGTTAATTACTGATTTAATCTGTTTTGTTGTTTCTTAGTTGTTCATTTGTCATCATTTTCAACTTTGCGTGCATTTCTAAGGTTTCAAAGTTAGAAACAGACCATTTTTTTTTTTGTTTATATGTATTATTCATGTTTGAGGCTAATTGGGTGGTTCTGCAGGTGGGTTGAGGAATCATGTGAGGAAGGAAAAAGGGTTCGAGGTTCTGAGATAGAAAAAGATGCCACCCTGTTATCGGGCTTCAGTTATTGTCTTTTTCTATGTCATGTTTATATCATTTTAGCCTTTGCAACAATAGTCATATGAGTAGGTGTTTTTTAGCGTGTAGAGGTTGAAGTTGGTTGAGAGCATGTAAAGATGTGGGAGAGAGAAAAAAAAAACTATGGAATCTTTATGTCCTAATCAAATTTACAAGTTGTAATCTTCTAAATCTTGTTCATTCACCATTTGTTCTGATCTGTTTTTGATGATAAAAATATATGATGATAAGTGCCAAAGCAAAGGATCAAATCTTAGGTTATGTTTTCCCAAAGCAATGACTAGGAAACTTGCCTACGAAAATGGGAGAGAAAAAGTTATTTGGAATACTTAATTTGCCATTTTGGCATATTGATATTACAACTGGATTTTTTTGTTCTTTACTTTTTGTTCAGGGAATAACAAAGTGGAACAATTGATTATGATTCTTCTCATTTTTTTTTTCTTTTGCTTTTTTCACCTCTTGGGTTCATAAAGTTATCTAAAATCATATAGGTTTTACACATGTATATTTGACAAAAGTATCTTAAACTTTGAGATACTTGAAAGGAGAAAAGCCTCTCTTTGAAAAGGGCAATCTGGTGCTCTAATGTGTAGCATTGAACTCCAATTGAGGATCAAAGGTGTGCAAGTCTTCTTTCACATACCATAGATTGATAGTATAATATTCGACATTTGTTATTTACAATGTCGTTATAAAAAGGGTAATAATGTTTATGCACGTTATTTTTACGTGCTATAAATTATCAATGTTGGAAAATTTATCTAAATTTGGGGTTATTATTTTATATGATTTTTGAAAAGTATATTTAATTCAGGCCTATGAAGTCAAACTAATACAAGCATAGAAAGACAACTAGATTGCTTCGCTGGATGCAGCGTGAGTTTTTCAATTGAAAGGGCACAAAATTTTCCATAATAAGTGTTTTTATTTGGAGTTTAGCAATTTTTTTCGGTAAAAGGTTGACACTTTTTTTCTTTAGTGATTTGGAAACGAGGCTTGGGTTGGGTCCATGGTGCTTTACGTCTTCACGCGGGAAATGTGGGCCAGTCACGGGGTGGGGTCACTTTTTTAAGTATGATAACTTTGGGGTGGCCCACCGCACTGACCTCTTACTTTTTTGACTATTGTTGAGCCTCGATTTTCTCACGAACACCTTCCCAAGTGCTTATTTTATATCAATTCTAGCCCCACATTCTTATACATTAATCGACATGATTATATTACGGGATTAAAGTTTTTTATGTTATAAGAAATAATTTTATTTTTTATATATGAAATTTATATGGGATAATATATATATATATATATATATATATATATATATATATATATGAGTCTTCACATATTTTTATATGTATATAAGTGATAAAATTTTCTCATATAATATAAAAAATATTAATCTCTTATATTCTTGGCGGCCACTGCAATATTGATAAGCAAAATAACATGAATTACGTTTAAGAATAATATAAAAAATATATGAATTCTTATAAACTGTCGAATATGATCATTTTTAATGCATTATAGTCTATAGCTGCCAAAATCTTTTTCACTCTAGCTTATAGAGAAGACAACGAAACGGCAGATTGATAGGGTTACTCACTCGTTCATATGATGGGGACCTAAGGATTCTCGATCACCCTCCTCTGAGTTGCCACCACCTTTTACAGTAAAATCTTACAGGAGTTGGCCTACTTAGACTATGTAGTTATTGATTCGTTTTCTTTTTTCTTTTTTTTCTTTTTTACTTTCCTTGTATTCCAGAAAAAAAATTGAGATTTTTTTACACTACATAATTGAAAAAATTAATCTAGATTCGTTTTTGTTTTCTTTTTTACTTTCCTTGTATTCCAGAAAAAAAAATTGAAATTGTTTTACACTACATTATTGAAAAAATTAATCTATCAAATAATTTCTTTTGAATACCTCTCTCATATTTATTAATATTATAATTAAAATCATTAACAACGTGATTTTAATTATAGTGTTAAACTTTTTTTTTTTTGGTAACTTTTTTGGGCATAGACTCACAGAGCATCAAAATGTATATCTTTTGAGGATTGTCCGTTTTCGTTGAAAATTTGAAAAGTTGCATTTTTATTAAGGTGACATTTTTTAACAAGATACCCTAACATAACCCGAATATGATATGGGATTTACTATTTAACTCTATTTGAACGGAAGATATAATGGATGAAAGCGGATTTACTTGTTAAATAAATGACAAAAGAATATGTTATAAAAAAAATGACAAAAGAAGAAATAAACAACGATACAAATTATCAACAAGTTTTTTAAAAAAATAAAAAAATTAGTGTTTATAATGCAAAGGGAAAATGTTGAGATATTGATTTCACTCATCTCATATCCAACGTAACTTCAATTGTTAGTTTTCTGTTCTGAAATTTGGGATATGATATTGTGGCTAACTTTTTTTTTTATGTCTATCTTACTTATCAATCTCCAATACCGTTAGATCATAATCTTAAAATGAGAAAGAAATAATAAATGTTACTTGAGATTCTAATATAATGGTGTTGAAGAGAAATAAGTATGAAAAAAAGTAGGTAGAATAATATATCTCCTGAAATTTATGGTTACAAAAATTAACCAATAACTAATTTTTTTAACTCATTGACCATTTTTTTACATTTTAAAAGTTTCTAATTCCTTAGTCTACCTTAAAGAGATCAACAATTGATGCACTTTTTAAGATACGAGCTATTGTTGGGTATGACTTATACTTTGCATGCTGATGAGTCAACAAATAGCTGTTGTTAGGATTTTCTAAATCTTATTTTTATTCCCTTGTAAATCAAGTGACTTGTAACGTGTGGCGGTGAGATGAATATAGTAACAAGCTGGACGTAGCCTACATTGAGTGAACCAGGGTAAATCACTGTGTCGATTGCTCTCTTCCCTTTCTCTTTTTTGTTTTTTGATTCGTGTGTGCTTCGATTTTCAACATTTGGTATCAAGAGCTTTGATTCTGTGACTGGGGTTCATGTGACAGATTGTGAGGTTTCACGATATGGGATTTTTCTTGGCATAAAGGAAATTGCGAAATTGATCTAGAAAGGATATTGATGGGACAATCACGGGTCGAGGTTGAAAAGTTCAGAGGAAAATGGTTCGAGTTATGGAAGTTGAAGATGGAGGTTTTGTTCGTTCACAGGGACGTGTGATACGTGATCGAAGATGAGAAGCCATCGGTACCAATGAATACTGTCGGAGATGGAACGTCAGAGGAAGGCGAGTTGAAGAAGTTGAAGGTGTGGACCAGAGATGATCGAAAGGCGTAAAGCCTGATCTGGTTATGCAGATAACATTATGGTGAACGTAACTTCTGAGAAAACTGTGAAGGATCTGTGGACGAAGCTGGGAGGCCTCTATCAAAGCAAGTCACTCATGAACAAGTTGTTCTTGCAAAGGAGGTTGTATAATCTGCGGATAAGCGAAGGTGATTCTTTCTCTGCTCATTTAAATGAATTTATTACTATTTATGCACAACTTTTGTCTATAGACATCAACCTGGATGAGGAAGACAAAGCTTGCACCTTGTTGTGTTCACTGCCCAACTTTGGGAGCACATCATTGTGTCAATTGGTATTGGTGTTAATAAATTATCGTTTGAGATGGTTGTCGCTACCTTATTGTCTGAGGATATGAGAAGGGTAGGTTCTGAAGGTACCAGCAATAAGACTCTGGTTGTTAGAGGGAGGAGTAGTGACATATCAAAGTCTGGCCACAGAGGAAAATTGAGGGTATGGCCAAAGTCCCATGATAAATCTGAAGTAAGGTGCAAATAGGTTGGACATTAGAAGGGGAATTGCAGAAATAAAAGTGTATGTCCTCCTGAGAAGCGAGAAGATCCATCACCTTCTAGTTTTGGTACAAAGAAAAATGATGGAGATAGTGTAGAGGACCTGTACATGGCGTTCGACAATCATAGCGACTGCAAATAATAGATCATTGACACTGGAGCATTGTTCCATATGACACCTCATAGGCACTGGCGGACCCAGCCATGGGCAAATGTCCGCAAGTGCCCACATAAAATTTTGGATTTTAATTTTTTTTTTTTTTTAGCTTTGTAGGTATTTATTTGTATGTTCATTCAATATTTATATTAGGAGTAAATATCCTTTTAAGTTTCTAATAAAAAACATGGTCCCCACTTTAGTCTCTTATCAAAAATTAGTCTCGAGGTCCCTACGAAATTCAAAGTGAATCAATTTAGTTAAAATCGTGGTTCGTCACTAATTCAAAAAAGACCTACATTAGTTACTCAAAAAGACTAAAATGAGTCCACTTTAAATTTCATAAAGACCAGGTAACTATTTTTTTTATAATAGACTAAAGTGGGTACCGAATTTTTTGTTGGAGACCAAAAATGATATTTATTCTTATATTAGTTAGCAACGTACGGAGATGATTAAAACAACGTAGCAACGCAAATTGATTAGAGAGAAAACTTATTCTTCCTCCCCTACCATGTACTCATTCTCACGCTCTCTTCATCCTTTGTTTCCTTTCTAGACAAGGCCTTCACTGTGATTTTGCTTGTCTTCTGTACAAATAGTGTTGACTTTTTTATTCACCACTATAAAATAGAATGATGATGTATGGATGTACTTAAGTATATTTTCATATTTGTTTTGGAGGATTGGTAAGATTTAAGAGAAAAAATGATGGGTCAAAATATTGCCTGCAGCTTGTTATGGAAGCAACTAGATTATGAGCGGGTTTAAGCGTTAACTTAAACTTTTTTTACAAAAAAGATTCGGGGGCACCCGCCACTAAATGTGCGGACATAAACAAATTTTCCTGGGTCCGCCACTGCTCATAGGAAATGGTTCTGCACCTATGAATCATATTCTAGCGGAACGGCTAGAATGGGAGATGACACAACTCATGCTATTGCGGGGAGTGGAAAGGTAAAGCTGAAGATGAATGATGGAACAATCAAGAATATGCCGAACGTGATGTATATTCTGGGGTTTACCAAAAATTTCATCTCCGCTGATAGTATGGTAGATGCAGGTATTAATTTCAGCAGTGATAAGTATTCTTGCAAGCTGACTCATGGAGCTTTGGTTATTGCAAGAGGAGAGCACCACGATAAATTGTGAAAACTGCTAGGCAGCAGAGTGTTCAGTGGTGAAAGCCACATAATTGAACAGGCAGATAAACTGCTATTGCAAGAGGAGACTTTCATGTTCATGCAAACTGAGAGCATTTGGATGCTGATAAACTTTTGACTATGTTAAAAATGTAACATATGACTGATAATATTTATACATGTCATTGGAATAAAAAGTAAAATATTATTAAATTAGATATGAATAGAAATTCTCACGGAAATACTTATAACAAAGTAGACTTATAAGTATTTTGACTCGAAAAGGAAGAAATGTAACTACTTGTGAAAAATAACCACATATATATAAGTGCATTATATTTTAATTTTACTTCTATGTTTAATAAGTCAATAACATTATGATTAACTTTCATTTGATTAAAAACAAATTTAAATAACAATTAAAAAGTTTATTTTGTTTTCATTAGTTTGCAATGTAATTTACTTTAATCTTAAAAAATAATTATAATGTGATTTGTTATGGTGTTAAAAATATATTTTATTAAAACATATTTAAAATTTTACAAATGGTTAAAAAAATATAAAATGAAGTTGACAAAATAAAATGGGAAAGGATATTGTGACAACCAAGTTGTGTTACTACCAAGTGACTACCAATCAATCTCATCATTAGATCGATTATGTTGATCCAACGGTTATATTTATTTCCATCTTTGTATGGTCATGATTCCCCATATTTAAAGTGAAAGCATTAAATATGGGAAATCATAACCATACAAAGGTGAAAATAAATATAAAGTATTAAATTTGGGGAATCATGACCATACAAAGATGGAAGTAAATATAACCGTTGGATCAATATAATCGATCTAACGGTAAGATTGATTGGTAGTCACTTGGTAGTAACACAACTTGGTTGTCACAATATCTTTCCAAAAAAAAAAATAGTAACCAAACAAGTTTCTATTTTCAACTTTGAAAATATGTTTTCGAAACAAAATTACCAAGCAAATTTTTCTATTTTTAAAGTTTTAAACTATTTTAAAAATAATTTTATCAAACAAATTTTTCCTTCTTTTATTCTGAAAAATAGTTTTTATAAACTGCTTTAAGAACAAAAAAATCAGAACACAATCAAACAAGCACTAGGTTTTTTTTTTTGAAATTTGTACTTGGTGTCATGTGTTTTATAAGAAAGGTTACCTTAGTATTTGACTTGGGGGGAAAGTCTACTTCCTCAAGTCTTGACTTATGATAAGAGATAAGAGCCTGTTTGGCACATCTTTATTTAAACTAAAAGTTACTTTTAAATTAAAGCTTAAAAAAAGCTTTAAGAATAAAGATAGAAGTTATTTGATGATGATATAAAAATTTTAACTTAAAAGTTGTTCATTTCAAAAAAAAAAAAAAAAAAAAACTGATACAACTTAAAAAACTCTTCCTATGAGCTTTTGGTTTTTAGCTTTTTTCTTCTTATATTTAATGCCTGTTTGGAACCTCTTATTTTTAGTTTCTAAGCAAAAGTTAGACAAATAAGTTTTTAGAAAAACTCTTACAATGAAAAATGTTGTAAAATATGAATGATGTTACCGTTGACAGTAATGATGTAATTATGGATGACATTATCGTTAACAGTAAGGTGCAATTATCTCTGATTATGATTTCATAACCACCACACTAATAGAGCATTACTCCCTCATTTGCGACTGTAAACTCTTTTGTTTTCTCTCTGACTTAGTCTTGTAATATGTCACGCCCCCATTCCTCTCCTTTTATTTTTTTATTTTATAACACGCTATTAGGACGATGGACTCTAAAAGATACAAGGCCACGTTCTTAGCAATATTTCCTCCAATCAAATCGCGTTCTGTCTTCGTCACTCCATCAGAGCCAACCCATCCTACCACACCATATTCGCCCGAGGCGGCAAGATCATCGGAGTCACCAAAACCTTCGTCAATGGCCTCCCTTTTCTGGTCCAGTGAGAACGCGAAAAATCCCTCGGCGGCGGAGTAGATCGACACCAGAGAAGAAGTCTTTGGTACCGTCGCCGTCGATCATCGAATTTCCAGATAAGTTTTATTTTTGAATTATTGTGGGTTTGCCTTATTCCCTTTTGTTTAACCTAATTCATGTCTGGGTTTTCTTTTCCTCGCTAATTACTCACGCAAATTCATGTCCAGATTTTATTTCCGTCACTTGGTGATGAAGTGCTGAATTATTTTCAGAAAGAAGTGAAAATTTTGTGTCGGTTGAAACTATTGCTGCAACAAGGATCTAGACTGCATTCGGGCTTATCAGGTACGTTGAGTTGAAAATTTTGTAGAGACTAAGTTCTTAAAATACAGGCTAACTCTAACCTGATTTTATTGATTGAGCACATCCTTATCAATCATGCTTCTATTTCTATATTTCATTATTCCATTGTGAATTTTTTTTTATTGTCCTATTACTGCTTATATGCTGGCCTTCATATTGCATTTTATAGGATTATATGATGGGTTTTATAATTCTCATTTAACATGTGAATTCAAATTTTCCTACACACCCTTCGATTTCTGTGCTGACATGGGTCCTACATATAATTTTTTCTAACACATGGGTCCCACATGCTTTTTATCTCTACAATATGAGAATTGAATTCTCATTTAGCATCTATAAAATCAAACCCCTTATATGATTGACAAGTTTACATAATACTACGAAACTAAATTACAGTAATGTCTCATACTCGTGAATTCATTATTATTATTATTATATATATATATATATATATATATATATATATATATATATATAGGCTTTAATGTTTCGTGAAGGTAGATAAGTTATCTACATCCGCTTCCAAAACGACGTCATACTCAATTTAGATGAGTTATCTAAAGCGAACCCATATACATATATATATATATATATATATATATATATATATATATATATATATATATTCTAAAGATGACAATTTTATTTGTGCATTACAATGTGTGTAATTAAGTTTGCCTTTTATATTAATTTTGTGTTAAAGACAGTTACAAATCGTTTTCCATCAATCAAATTTTATTTTATTTTTTGAATGAATTAATGAGAAATCGTTTTAGCAATTAATGCATTCAAATGAAAGGTTATGAGTTTAACCGTTTCATTTTTGTGTATAATATAATTTATTTCTATCTATTTAATAGTATTCTTTTAATTGAATGCAAATAAAAATAACTGATGATATGCAAATAAATGCATTATTTGAAATTTAACCGTTAATTAAATAACCGTTATAATTATTTTATATATGATTAAATATCATAACTATTACAATAGTTTCGGGCATGGTTAAATGTCATTCTATAATTTAATACATGAATTAATGAGTTGATATGGTTATGCATATGTATTAAATGATACGATAATTATTATTACCGTTATAGTTTTGTGAATTTTATAATTGAATGTAATTGTGTTAGTTATGAATTTACATCATTCATGATTACTGTTGTTACTGAAAGTTATAATTTTTAGATTTATTATTCATTTTTGAATACATTTGACAGCCTTCAAAATGACAATTTTTGTTCAAACTGATTGTTATACATATAACATCTGAATTGATCATTTGAATCTCTACTATTTTTGCTATAATTGTCGTTACATGCTCTATGTTTAGCACGAGTCTTGAAACCATCATAAATATTGAAATTGTTGTTTTATTTTTAATTATTATAGTGCTTTAAGGCATCACATTAATTAGGATATGAATGTCTTTAATGCTCAATTTATAACGCTCAATTTATAATATGAATTATTTGTTTTGAATCATGATTAATATTCATTCAATATATAGTTATTGGGAAAAGTGTCTATACTTTTAAATTACACAACTTACATCCTTTCACTCTCACAAAGATGTGGGACCCACAACTTTATTTTTTTTGTCAACTCTCTCTCCTCCTTTATCTATCTCTTTCTCTCTCTTAAAATGACACAACTTTACATCCTTCAAAATTATACACACTTTTCCCATAGTTATTATAGTATTTTTTTCATATCCGAATAAGTGAAAATAATTATAATTTTAGACCTGTTGGTTTAAAAGCATTGTCTGAAGTAAATGCCAAATATATGAAAGACTCTAGCTATTTTAAGGGCTATGGGCACATGTAATGATATAACCCCTGAACAAGGATGATAGAAAATTCAACATTACGTTAAATCATGAAAGAAGCTAAATGAAAGTAGCTAATGAAATAAATATGGCAAATTAAAATAACATGATATATATTACACTAATATTAGCATGATTGAAAAACATGCCTTGGTAAATCAAAAGGATATTAATCATAATAGCTATATAATTTAGCAAGACCGGATGGACCATCCTGGATAAAAAATGATGTGAAATATTATTGAAAATTCATATGATCATGCATTGAAAAACCAGAAGATTCTTCAAATATGATGCATCACATTTTTAAATGCATATAAGGTGAAATATATGGGCTCATTCACCCATCATGTGAACTTTTCAAATATTATGAATTTAATAGATGCATCTACAAAAGCGCCACATGTTTGTCTATCTTGACATTTATAGATTACTTGCTCAAATAATAATATTAAGAGCACAATAAAGACAATTCGTCTTCATAATACTGGTAAATTTATATTAAATGTCTCCAATTGATTACTAGAACATTTCTTATGAGAACAAAACTCCCTATTTTTACATGGGGATATGCTATATTTTATGCTGCAATACTTGTACACATCATGCCAATAAGTTATCATCTCCCCATTACATTGGCTTATGGTTAGGAGCCAAATAATATTTTTGATGTGCAATTTATATTCTAATAACTCCACCACAGTGCACAAATATGAATCTCAAATATATTTGGGAATATATGTTGAATATGACTCTCCTTATATAATGTCTTGAAATAATAACTGGAGATTTAATGGATTATTGTTATCAATTTTTTCAACATAAGGGGTAGAGAATAAACAGTTAGAAAATATAGAATGCATTATCATTATCTCATATAGATCCTCGCACCAAGCAAACATGAGAAAAGAATATTATACATCGACTGCCACATGGTTTAATAAATATAATATCCCACTATAAATGCTCTAATTCATATGATATATGGAAAAATGACTAGTTCCAAGGATAAAAATCCTAAAAAGAGGAAAGGGGCAAATGATTAAGATGGTCATAATATGGAGACTATTGTTAATCATGAAGACATAACTTTAAATAAAACCTCGAGGGAGGTTCAGGTACTTGAAAAATAATGAAAATGAAGAGATCTCTTAGTTATGTCATTTCATGAAAAAGTTGGAACCATGAAGATATAGTTGTCGGTAACATTTTTGCTAATAATGAAATATTGAAACAAGACGAGGATCTTGAAGAAAAAAAATTGTTGATGAATAGAAAAATAATTGGCCAAAATATAAAGAAATAGTTCATATTTAAAGTTTTTGGACCTAGAATCCAAACATGTGAAGGTGTAAAGCCAGTGGGGAACAAATGTGCAAAAACTATAATGAGAAAAATGAAGTCGTAAGATATAAAACATGACTTGTAGCACAATGATTTTCACAAAAGCCTGGCATTTATTATATGAAATATATATATGCGATCATCTTCACATATCTTACTAATCTGGCAGTACATAAAAAATTGACATGTGTCTAATAAATGTTATTATAGTCTTTTTATTTGGCTTATTCAATCGATAGTGAAATTTATATGAAAATTCTAAAACGATACAAAATGCTTGAAACATATAAAAATTCTCGGGAAATTCATTGAATGAAACTTCAAATATCATTAAATAGATTAAAGAAATAAAGGCATATGTCATATAATCGCCTTAATAAAATATTTATCTATCAATTGACTTTGTTTAAAGATATTTTACATGGATAAAGCAAATCCATTGAGTAGCCCAATGATTATGAGATCGCTTGACATAAATAAAATATCCATTTTAACCCCATGAAAATAATGTAAAATTTCCTGGTCATGAAATGCCATATCTCAATTCAATCAGGGAATAATATATAGCATGATAAAGGAGATTAATTATATGGCTCAATTAAGGGGGATATATTATGATGATATATACTCATATGATAACTATAATTCAGGGGGAGTTACAAGAAATGCACTTTTTTCCCTATTCACCAAGTTTTTATTCCATTGGGTTTTTCTTGGGAAGATTTTAATGAGGCATTCTATTAGCGTATAATTAAGGGTGAACATCCAAGAGGGAGCTATGAAAATATTAATAAAGTGGATGTTCAACTTTCTAACCCCACATCTTCTCCCTCTATATCCTCACATTTTTTTCTTTCTTGTTTGTGAGTCTATTAGCAGGATCTAACTCTTCTCCAACACGAAGATACTATAATAATAATAATGCATGTTATTTACCTGAATCACACAAAGGCAGATCTCAGGATTTTGATTAGTGGAAGCACAACTATTTCATGGAGTTCAACAAATTTGCTCAAGAGATAATTTGGCAGATATCGTTTAACTTAAGTTTTGAGAAGCTAATATATGAGGCTTAGAGACATTAATTAATGTTATACTTGGGGGGAGTAAAATATATACTGCACTCTTTTTTTTTCTTTACCAAGTTTTTATCCCACTGTGTTTTTCTTGAAAAGGTTTCTAACGAGGCAGTCTATATTAACATATCCAAGGGGGGGTGTTGTAAAATATGGATGACGTTACCGATGGCAATAATGGTGCAATTATGGATGACGTTACAGTTGGCAGTAACGGTGCAATTATCTCTCATTATGATTTCATAAACCCCACACTAATAGAGCACTACTCCCTCATTCACGGTTGTAATCTTATATATAGACATTGGATTTTGAATGAAAGGTGGATCAGTATTCTACCTACCCCTTTTGTCTCTCTGACTTAGACTTGTAATATGTCACGCCTTCATCCCTCTCCTTTTATTTCTTTATTTTATAACAAAAAAGTCTTTCTTATAATGAAGAAAAAAATTAAAAGCCAAAAGATCTTAGGAGGAGTTTTTTTTTAAGCTCTTATCAACTTTTCCTGAAATGTGTGCTTTTCTTTGAAATAAAGAGTTATAGAGATAGATAGAGAGGCTTTTCTTGAAATGTGAATTTTTATGCTAAATTTTTTATATAATCACCAAATAACATTTAGCTTTTTTAGCTTTAGCTTAAAAGTAGCTTCTAGCTTAAAAAAAGAGCATCCAAACAGGATCTTAAAAGCTCTTTTTATTATAAGAGCTCTTATTAAAACTTGTTTGGCTTGTTATCAAAAAAAAAAAAAACTTGTTTGGCTTAGCTTCTAGTCATAAGGAGAAGAAAAGTTAAAAAAAAGAGCATTAGTAACTGACACTAATCATTCTAAAAGTCAGACCCATATAGATTTGGCCGGGTAAAGATTTGGCCACAACAACATCAAAATTGAACTCAATTAGGATAATTAGAAAAGTATATTATTAATTGTACACACACATTGACTATCATTTAAAACTCCTAACCAGTGTTTTAAAACTCGGACCGGTCATCGACTTGGTCGAGGTACTTGGTCATTGGTTCAACCGGGTTCAACAGGATTTACTATTCACATATTAAAAAAATATAAGCATATTACTTATATTAAAAATTCACATAAGAAAACTATCAATGAGATTCAAAAAATAAATTGGTTCTCAATGATAGCAAGTATTATAAACTTATAGGTTTCTAGCTCTAGACCATATCCTAACATTGAATTAAAATTGCAATGTAAGCTAAATGCACCTTTTGTGCCTTGACATAACATAGATAAACTAAATCATGATAACAAATGGTAGGTATAAAATATACACAAAAGAGAAAGTGTCCACCGTTGAGATGAGGCCATTAGTGTGTATCCCTACTTAACTTTTTGAGATCATTATAAGATGCAAATAAATTACATAAACGAACTGCACTAATCCAAAACACCTTCTTATTTTCACCTTCCTTTTTAATCATATTTATCACAAAATATGAGCATGATTTAATTCAAGAGTTCTTAGCAACTAAAAAAAATTACCAAAAAAAAAGGGTCAACCGGTCTATCCCGAGTCGTCGAGTCTCGGCTGAGTCTACCGGTCCAAATCGAGTTGACTACAGAACTGGTTCAAATGACCGCTCAGACCAGGGAACCCACTGGGTTACCAAGACCCGAGTCGACCCGGTCGATCTGAGCCAGTTTTAAAACACTGCTCCTAACCATTAAACCCACATCTTTTGGATGTGGTTCATCTTAGTCGTATAACCTAAAGCACAGTTGAGTAATTCTGATTTGTATAAATGGTGGGGCAATTCTGCACAAATGTGAATAAGGAAAATGGGACCAAGATGGTCAAAATAACAGTGATATCGTGACATGATGTTTTCCTTCTTTTTTTCTGTATAGATGGAAATCTAAAGATCACATATAATTCATTGACTAACTGTTACAAATCAAAGAACTCTATAAAATAGTAATTCATTCGTATTTCTTCTACCTTAATAGAGATCATTATATACAAAGTATTAGAGTTACAAATTAGTCATGAATCAGGCTACAAATCAGCCATAAATCAAGGAAGAAAATTACAAATAATCAAGAAATTAAAACTTCTAAAATCTCTTCACATAATTCCTACAATCTCTCCATGTAATGGATTCCCTTTAATTGCTACATAAATTGGTCAATCAAATCAGAAATTAAATATTTCCAATTATAAAAATATAGAACTCAACTCTCCCCCTCAAGTTGGAGCGTAGATGTCAATCATGTTCAACTTGTCAATTGCACTTTGAAAAACTCTTTCGGAAACAGCTTTAGTAAGTATATCAGCTAATTGATCTTTAGACTTAACAACTGGAACTGTATAATTTTCTGATCTAGCTTATCCTTGTTAAAATGTCGGTCAATCTCCACATGTTTGGTTCGGTCATGTTGTATATGATTATTTGCTATATCAATGGCAGCCTTGTTATCACAGTGGATGTTCATCGGTTTGTCATAACAAATTCCCAAGTCTTTTAACACGTTGTTGACCCATAATAGCTCACATACTCCTTGAGCCATGCCTCGAAATTCAGGTATACACTTGATCTTGCTATTACTCTTTGTTTCTTGCTTTTCCAAGTAACTAAATTACCTTCCACGAAGGTGAAACAACCTGATGTGGAATGCCTTGTTGTTTTATCTCCAGCCCAATCAGAGACAGTGTAACCTTCAACACTGTGACATTATTTTTTTAGAACAACAATCCTCGGCTAGGGGCACCCTTTAAGTACCTCAGAATTTGATACACTGCATTCATGTGATCTATGCTTGGTTTGTGCATAAAGCGACTTACAACACTTATGACATGTGCAATATCTGGCCTCGTATAAGACGAGTATATCAGTCTTCCAACCAACCTTTGGTACTAACTAATATTTGGTGGCTTTTGATCCGAAAATATTCCAAGCACATGATTCATCTCAATCGGTGTTTCTGTTGGCTTACACGCGAGCATTTCAGTCTGAGTGAGGAGATCTAGTACATATTTCCTTTATGAAAGATAAATACCGTGTTTTGGTCTTGCTATCTCAATTCCCAAGAAGTATTTCACGTCTCCTAGGTCTTTCATTTCGAATTCACTTGCTAGTTGCTTTTATAGAAGTTTAATCTCATTTATGTTATCTCCTATCAGGACCATGTTATCTACATAAACAATCAATACGGTCACTTTTCCTTCCTTGTGTTTAATGAACAAGGTATGGTCAACATTGCTTTGTTTATATCCGAATCTCCTCATTGTAGAAGAAAATCTCTCAAACCATGCTCTAGGGGATTGTTTAAGTCCATATAAGGCTTTCTTCAGTTTACAAATTTTATTCTCACTAAAAAAACTTTGTTTGACACCTGGTGGTATCTCTATGTACTCCTCCTCTTTGAGGTCTCCATTTAAGAAAGCATTTTTACATCAAATTATCGTAGTGGGCAATCTCTTTTTGCAGCTATGGACATAATTATCCAAATTGTATTGAGTTTAGCTACTGGTACAAAGGTTTCTTGGTAGTCTACTCCATACTTTTGCGAGTATCATTTTGCCACCAATCTTGCTTTGTACTTGTCAATGCTTCCATCTGCCTTTAGCTTTACAATAAACATCCACCTACATCCAATGGTTATTTTCCATATGGTAAGGGAACGAGTTCCCAAGTAGAGTTCTTTTGCAAGTCCTCCATTTCATCATTCATTGCCTTCTTCCAATTCGGATCCTCTAATATATCCTGCACATTACTAGAAACAGATATACTAGACAATTGATCAACAGTAAGAGCATATGACTCAGACAACATGTGATTAGACACATAGTTACTAATATGATATTTAGCTTTAGCATTGGGGTCAGGTTCATACAGTTCATTTGGGACACCGTTATTGATCCTATGTGATCTTTTGAGAGTTATGTCACCAGAATCAATCATGGTTTCAGTAGGAATATTAGTGAAGTCAATGACACTTTTAGTGGGTAGATTATCATTCTGAAAGATATTTTCTTCAAGAAGAGTAGGATTAGAAATTACCTCTGTTGGGTTATGGTGGTCCTAGAGAGATCCCTCAGTTTATGGTGTTAAGCAAGGTATTTCTGCTGTTACTGTAGAGTCAGAGTATAACACCTCAAAATTCTAAAATACTTAATTACAATTAAAATATGGATTTAAGGGGTAGGATTAAGGAAAATCCTGAATTTCGAGTCAAAACGCGTAAAAAGGGTACAACAGTAAATTGCCAAATACGTAATCCTAGGAAATGAAATGTAAGTAGAAGGTCTCAAATGGTAACCCTGAAAATGGATTCAGAACGAAAAATTGAGTGGTTAGGCAAGTTTCTGGAAATTTGATGAATAGTATTTTTATCTGGTAAAAATACAGCGGTACAGTTGCACCGAAAAGTGTGCCAAATGAATTCTGAGCTCTAGGTTTGGGAATAAGTTGGAAATGATATATAGGACTAATATTTGTGTTTTCTGATGAAAATTGATTGAAATTAGGGTTTTTGGGTAAGCATGCCCACAGTGCACATAACAACTTAAAATTGTGATTTCACCGAACGACCAGAAAACTCTGGATTCATCTGATCAAGGGAAATTAAAGGAATTTAGTGAATGTTAAAATTTAGAGTTTCTAAATAGACTAGGAATTATTTAGATATTAGTGGTTTAAGTGAGAGATTTGAAATAATTTGAATTGAGTGAGGTGTCAAGTGGGACCCACCCACTTAAGTGACTTGAGACACATAAGCCATCAGCTACTATTCACTGTCTTCCTCACCCGTTCTCTCTCTCAAAACTGAGCCATCACCATTGGAGGAGGAAAAAACTTGGTTGCTTGGTTTCTTGATCATTTGTCGACCAAAATCTAACTTCCACTACATGAAACTTCAAGTAAACAACCATCCAAACCCAACCATACCACTTTCAAGCCTTGAAACCCGCTAGTTTGAGAGAAAATTGAGACTCATTGCCACAAATTTGTGTGAAAAAATTGGTGTTGTTTGATCAACCAATACTTGGGTATTGTGTGGAGGAGTCTTAGGCCTTAATCCTTGGTAAGTTTCAACACATTTCATTTGATAATTTGTTGGATTGATTTTCATGAACCTAAAGCATGCTTGTATGGACTGATGTGGTTGGGGACTTCAAATTAAAAATGTGTATTAGATAAAAGTGTCTTAGAATGATGTTTTATGACGATTGAACTCATAAAATTTATTGGTGAAAAGTATGATAACTTAGGCAAAATTATGATGAATATGCATGACATTGTCAATTGGGATTGCTGTAGGATTGTATAATTGAGTTGTGGAGTAATTGTATGGGTTAATTATAGGATTGTATGATGTGTGGAAGTGTTGAATTGAATTAAAAATCATTTGGTATACATGCATGTGGATTTTGGCCAACTGAGGAAAAATAAGGATGGATGTTGCAAAATTCATGCAATTGGTGTTGTGTGGATTTGATCTAAGTTTAAATGGGTTGTGTATTGTTGTGATGCATGTGGATTGGAAGTGAAACCATTGGATATGCCTAAGTGTTGAAGTTGGCCTAAAAGAGAGAAATTAGGAAAGTTGAGGTTGAGTTGTAATGGAATAGATTAAGGACTTGAATTGGTGCTGGGGTGAGCTTAGGAAGCTATTGGAATGTTGTAAGAAAACTAACAACATTATTATGCATTTTTGGCCATTATGGCCGAACCTATGTGTGGGTGTGTGGGAGTGTGGTGCTTTGTATTTTGACTTGGTTGCACCATTGGATTGATGAACCTTGTGTGGTCATTGTAGGTTGCCTCCCACAAACGTGAGCTTTGAACGGTGAGCTTGGTGGATTGCCTTTGGTCCTTGACCAAAAGGATTGTGGTAAGTGTTATGTCAAATTACATGAATGCTTGAATAACCAAGTGTATGGTTTTATGTGAATCTAATTGTTATAGGAATGACCTTTGTGTAGGCATTTCTAGTTGGACCAAGCTCGGTTATATCTTGCATTGGAGCTACCTAGAGAGGGAGTTTCAATAAGGTAATCCCTTGGTACCGGGGTTAATCCCTGTGTGTGCTCCACCATGCCCC
Organism: Gastrolobium bilobum; assembly: GCF_033153095.1. Taxonomy (NCBI): domain Eukaryota; kingdom Viridiplantae; phylum Streptophyta; class Magnoliopsida; order Fabales; family Fabaceae; genus Gastrolobium; species Gastrolobium bilobum. The sequence continues at coordinate 59,250 of NW_026896219.1, forward strand.
TTAGGGGTAGTGGTTGGAGGTTGTATGTCAATAGTGTAATTATAACATGCTCATGCATAAGTATATATATTGGGTACATAAGATATACCGTATCTCTGGCTAGTCGATAGTTGCCTTCGAGCGTTACGGACTTCCACTGGATAGGTCTCCGTGAGGGAGTTTCAGTTGACCTGGGGTCATAGAGCTGTCATCTGTTAAGGAGCACTCTAGGAATGTCTCGGGTGTATTGGTGGTGGGTGCCTTGGTTGATGTTCTGGAAACATATCCTTGGATGAGAGCCCGTAGGCTATATGCCGACGCCAATAGGCCAAATGTTGCGTGGTTTTGGCTATGACCATTCCAGCTTCATCGTATGTTTATTCCCTATGCATCCCTACTCCACTAAATCCCTTGCTTTATCCCGTTTTGGTTGTTATGATGCATTATTGATTTTACATCTAAGTGAGCCATTGGGCGGAGTGATATTCAGAACCTCTGGTCTAATGAGATATATTCGTATATCTCACCCCGTGTTGGGGCATTATTTCAGGTAGTTGTAGCGGGACCGGAGCTGTAGGCAAAAGGCTCATAGGATGAACACTAAAAGATTAGAGGACTTTTTGTATTTTGAGGCCACTTTTGGTATAGGCTAGACTTAGGGCATGAACATTGCATATTGCTTTAGGATTATACATCTTGTTATATTTGTTCTTGCCTTATTTTGCCTAAATCTAGTTGTTGATTTATCATGTTGTACTTTGGAGGATTTAATTGTATTATTTATCATTCGAAAGAATTTTAAAGTGACGGACGTTGTGTAATATTTAAAGCATGTATGTGATGAAAGGGCAATAGTCCTATTTTAGGTTATGATTATGTATTATTGTAAGAATGCATGCAAATGACACAATGTGATTGAAATAAATCTAAGCTTTGATAAAGTAAGTAAAGAATCATAAATGGATGAGAATATGGTATCTTATTGTGGGTTGTAAGAGCACAAGACATTGTTGGTGCTTGAGTGCCACCCTTGTCTATTAGGTACAATTTGATGATAATAACACACTTTTGATAAAGTGGGATAGGTTGAATAAACAAAGGAGGTGCTGTCAAAATTTATAATAAAATGGCGGATTTTAGGCTAACTTTGGGAGAGCATATCTCCGTCCATAGAGGTCCAATAGGGACTTGCTATACATCATTTTGAAGCTTGAAATGTCAAATATATTGTGTCAAATTTTGGTAGCAACTGGATCTGTGAACATACCTGTAGACGAATTTGAGTGAGGATTGTTCAGAATGCCCTGCACATGGGGGCTGTCGGGTGGCAGTTTTGAGAAAATTATTTCTCCCTCATTTATTGGTCAAATTAGGTCCATGATATGTCAAATCGAAGCTTAAGGTGTCTAGTTTACTATATAAAATTTTTGAGTAATTATTGGAGTGGTTTGTTCATAATCGCAGAAATGGTGAGGTATGTTTGGTGTCTTGTTTGGGGTTGGCTGGTAGCTTTGCTTGTCCAACTTCAAACAACGATAATCGGAGCAAATTAGAACTTTATGGAGTGTGTGATACCTTGTTAGAAAGGTAATTAAGTCTAGAATAATATACTAAAAGATGAGAGGTTTGTAGCATGCGGATATGACACAGTGTTCAAAAGACTAAATCATGTTCAGTTATGTAAAAACCGTAAATGTGAGAATTATGCTAGGTGGATTTATGGGGACCCCTTAGTGACTTAAGATAAGAATTGTATGATAGTTAGGTAATTATTTTAATTATTTTGCATTTAGATTTCAGTTATGATCACAGCTTTTATCATTACATTTTATTATTGTTTTTAAATGCTTACGTAATGAAAATGAAAAAGTTTACTCGCATTTTTAAATGAATCGCTGTGATTGTAACAGCGCTTAATATCGTAATCAATGTTAACAACACGGGTACGTAATAGGCTGTTACATAGAGTGTAAGACTTCAACATTCTCTACACCTGTATGTGTTGCTTCAGTTCCTCCTCCATTCAAGGGGGCTAATTGGTCTTGCTCTTTATAGTAACTTTCTCCCCTTAAATAGGAGACCCAGAAACTCCCCTTAAATAATAAGGTTCAAATTCCCGAAAAGAGACATCTAGAGTGATATATACTTTTTGTTGTTGGAGATCATAACATCGGTATCCTTTCTGAACATCAGAGTAACCAACAAACACACTTTTTAGCACATGGATCTAGTTTGTTACGCATTACTTTGGGAATATGGACATAAATAGTGCAGCCAAACACACGAGGCTCGAGATTAGGAATGTGGGGAACTGAAAGTAGTGATTCAAACTTCTATTGCGAAGTCACAAACTTGATGACACTAGAAGGGGTACGATTAATTAGATAAGCAGTAGAGCGAACAACTTCACCCCACTAAAAATGGGGCATATTCATGCCAAAGAGAGAGGCACAAACAACCTCGATAAGTTGTTTATTCATCGGTTACCAAAAAAAAGTTGTCTATTCATCCTTTTGGCCAAACCATTTGTTGTGGTGTATAAGTACAAGAGGTCTGATGTCTAATCCCCTGGTGATTCAAGAAATGCGCAAAAGATTTATCTGTATATTTGGTCCCATTATTATACCTCAAAATTCGGATCTGGCATTGAAATTGAGTGGCTACCATTCGGTAAAAAGTTTGGAAGGTTGTACATACATCACTTTTCTTATGTAACAACATGACCCATGTCATTCGAGTACATTCATCTATAAATGTCACAAAGTATCGAGCTTTAGATAGGGAAGGGACACCAGCCGGTCCACAAACATCCGAGTGAACAACTTCAAAAGGAATTGAACTTTTATTACTACTAGGAAAATAGGAAATACGATGGCTTTTTGCTAGTTCACATGTATTACAATAGAAATCATCAATATTCAAACTTAAAAACAATCTTGGATGTAATATTTTCAAATAGCCAAAAGAGAGATGTCCTAATCTTTTATGCCAAAGCCAAATTATTTCCTGAGCCTTATCTTCACTACTGGCATGATTGACCTCTCCCAATTTATTCTTTCTCTTTTCGGTAACATCCAGATAATAAAGTTTGTCCTGCTTAACACTATAGTCAAGAGTCTTCCAGGTGGAAATATCCTGGAACACACAAAATGAGGGCCAAAAGGTGACAGTACAATTCAATGTATTAGTAAGTTGTACTATGAAAAGTAAGTTATATTCAATGGAAGGGAGAACTAAAATAGAAGTCAAATGAAGATATTCAGACATGATAAGAGATCCTTTACTAGTGATAGAAGAGGTATTATCATTAGCAGTAGAAATAAATGATTGGGAAGAAGGGAAAAAATAATGCAACTTACTAAAATCCTTTGTATTTACAAAAAAAAAAAAAAATCCTTTGTGATATGATCAGAAGCCCTAGTGTCAATTATCCAAATATTATCTCTAGAACATGCAGGGAAAATAAGAGTTTTACCAACAATACCCGAGTAAGCAGCATTGGTAGTGGGCTGTTGGGGACTTTCATCAGAGATAGTGGTCATTGCTTTGCAAGGGAGAATAGAATAATGAAAGAAAGGTGAAGATGATTTCATAATTACACTTCAAGTATAGATACATGTGAGACTAATTTCGCAGTCCTTTTGCTGGATTAGAATAGAGGCTTTGATACCATTTTACAAATCAAGGAACTCTATAGAATAGTAATTCATTCATATTTCTTCTACCTTAATAGAGGTCATTCTACTCAAAGTATTAGAGTTACAAATCAGTCATAAATCAGGCTACAAATTAGCCATAAATCAAGGAAGAAAATTACAAATAATTAAGAAATTAAAACTCCTAAAATCTCTCCACATAATTCCTATAATCTCTCCATGTAATAGATTCCCTTTAATTGCTACATAAATTGGTCAATCAAATTAGAAATTAAATCTTTCCAATTATAAAAAATATACAACTCAACACTAACTCGTACCCTAAATCCAAAGCATATATATATTGTTTGTTTGTTCTGGTGTATAAATTATGGGTTTTATAGCTCTCATGTCACTGCAAAAAAGAAACTTCTGCAATAACATTAGGATACAGTTGCGGGTCCTGGTTTTTTCTTTTTAAAAAAATAAAGTGGGACTCACTTGCTTGTGTCTGCTGCACCCAATAAAGTCGTGCAGTCGTTGCAGAAAATTTGCACCCAAAAATTATAACCATAATTAATTGTAATGATTGATCACAAGTACAGAATGATGTAGCACAGTTAAGGGATTTTCGATTTAAAATGTCGCAACTTTTTTTTTGGTAGATATTAATTGGTCTACGAAATTTTAATGGACCCGACTAATCCAGTTTCTTGTTTAAAAAGTCGCAACCTTAGGAAGATAAAAGTTGAGTAGAAGGTCTCAGATGATAAAAATAACCCTGGAAATGGATTCAGAACGAAAAATTGAGTGGTTAGGCAAGTTTCAGAAAATTCAGTGAATAGTGTTTTTACCGGTAAAAATATTGCGGTACAGTTGCACCGTAAAACGTGCCGATTGAGTTTCGAGCTCTAGGTTTTGAATACAAGTTATAAATGTTTTATAGAACTAGAAAATATGATTTCTTATTAAAATTGATGGAAATAAGTAAGTTTGGGGAAGCATGCCTATTGCGTGCGCAACAGCTTAAAACTGCGATTTCTCCGAACGACCGAAAAACTCCGGATTCATTTGATCAAGGACAATTAAAGGACAATGGTTAATGTTAAAAATTAGAGTTTCTAAATAGTTTATGAAATTATAGACGTTTAGTGGAATTGGCGGGAGATTTGAATTAATTTAAATCGTGTGAGGTGGCGTTGGGACCCACCCCACTTAAGTGACCTTTAAACACATGGCATGGGTCACTATTCATCATCTTTTTCTCCTTTCTCTCTCATCAAAACCGTGCTCCCTCCCTCCTCCATGGAAATTTGCTTTCAAATCTTCTTCTTCCCTTAACTTCATCGATTCTTAACCGAATCTGACGATTCTTGTCTTGAATTTCGATGGAAATCACCACCCAAACTCGTTCCACCGATTATTTTTCCTTGAAACCCTCTCATTTGAGAGATAATGGGCAAAACCAGCCACAAATTTTGTGAGAGATTTTGTGATTTTGGAGTTGTTTGCTCAAGCCATTGCTTGGGGATCAATTGGAGGAGCCTTGTGACGTAATTGTGGGTAAATTTCAACACCTCTTATGGATTGATTTGAGGATTTATTTTCATGAACCCTATAGGGGCTTTTGTTGATTTGTGTTGTTAGAGAGCTCAAATGGAAAATGTTTGTACATGAATGTGTCTTAGAATGATGTGTAGGAGCCATAAATGCAATAAAAATCATTGGTGAAAAATATAATTTTTAACTTAGAAAATTTTGAGGATGCCATGACCTTGTGTTTTGGAATTGTGTTAGGATTGTGTAATTGGATTGTTGTATGGTTGTATGATGATATAATAGGATTGTATGAGATGTGGAGTAGTTAAAAATTGATTGAAATTCCTTGGAGTATACCATTGTTGAATTCGGCCATTTAAGGAAAAAGAAGGAAATGATGTTGTTGAAATTACTTGGATAATGTATTGTGTGTTAAATGGTAATTAGATGGGTTATGTGGTGGTTGAAAGGTTGGAGAATCAATGGAAAAAATTGATGGTGTTGAGAGTTGTAAAGGAACCTAGAGCAAAATATTAAGCAAAATGACGTTTGAAAGACGTAAAATGAAAAGTTGCACTTAACATGGCCTTTAGGTAACCTAGAGATGCCTAAGAAAATGAGGAAAAAAAATTTAGAAAAATAAATTGTGAATTTACACTATAGAGGCCGAACCTACATTGTGTAGGGGAGGATTTTTGACGTTTTCTTATTTTTATAGATTTGTCGTGTATTGATGATTCGTACATGGTTGTTGTAGGTTGCCGTACGTTGATTTGAACCTCGAATCGTGAGTTCGGTGGATTTCCCTTGGTCCCGGACCAAGTGGGCTTGAGGTGAGTAATTGGAACCATGCTTGTGTAATTGATAACTTGCATGTGTTGTATGAATTTTAAGTGATTGGGAATGTCCTCTGTGTAGGCATTTCTGCTGTATAAAGAGCTCGGAGAATATATTACTGGGAGCTAAGTGAAGAGAACTATACAGGTAACCTCTTGGTATTGGGGCTTGATCCTTTTCTCTGTTCCACCATGCCCGTTGAGGGTGATGGTAGGAAATGTATGTAAGTAATGTAGAATAACATGATCATGCATTTAGTATGTATGTTGGTACATAGGATGTACCGAGTCTCTGGTCAGTAGACAGTTTGCCTTCGGGCATTATGGACTTCCACTGGATAGGTCTCCGAGAGGGAGTTCTAGTTGACCTAGGGTCGTGGTGTGTGATCCGGATAGGAGCACACTAGGAAGTCTCGGGTGTATATGGATGGGAGGGGTGCCTCAGTTAGATGTTCTAGGAACACGCCTTGGTTGAGACCCGTAGGCTTATATGCCGAGCCATTAGGCAGGACATTGTGTGGTATTGGTAGCGACCATTCCAGCTTCGTCGTATTTTGTATCCTTATGTTCCCCAGTTTCTCTAAATCTCTTGCTATATCTCGTTTTTCAAGATGTTATTTTATATTATTTATATGCATCGAAGTGAGCCATTGGGCGGAGTTTTCTCCGGAACCTCTGGGTTACTGAGATATATTCGTATATCTCACCCCGTCTTGAGGGCTTTATTTCAGGAGGTAGCAGTGGTGCAGGAGCGGCGGGCAAGAAGCCCGTAGGATGATTGCCGGAGTATCATTAGTATTTTGCATTTTGATGGCCATTGGGCCTAGGCTAGACTTAGGGCATGAACATTATATATATGTTGTTAGGATGAGATTTATGGTCATATTTGTTCATGCTATTTTTGCCTAAGTCTAGTTGTATTTGGATTATGTCATTTTGAGATTTCTTTATCATGCATTATTTGGAGATTAAAGTTGTAATTGTAATATGTCATGGGAAGTCTGGTAAATTGTACATGAGTTGATGTAACTATAAAGTATATGTAATATGATGGAAGGACAATAGGCCTATTTTAGGATTATGATTATATGTATGATTAGCAAATGCATGCAATTGGACTTTGATGATTGAAACGTATTAAGTATTAATAAAGGAAGCAATGTGATACGTATTGTATAAGTAAAATAAATTGTGATGGGTTGTAAGTGCCCCAAGGCATTGTTGGTCCTTTTGTGTGCCACCCAATGATTATTAGGTACATTTGAGGTCCTAGATCACATTAGCAAATTTGGGAATTTTGGTAAAAACAAAGGAAACTCTAGCGAATTTTCTAGAAATTGGCATAATTTAGGCGAACTTCGGGAAAGCATATCTCCCTCCACAGAGGTCCGATAGGGACGTTCCATATGCCATTTTGAAGCTTGTGATGTCCTCTATCTTGTGGTAAAATTTGGTAAAACTCTGTAGAAGGCAGGGAACACAGACTACCCATTTTCTTACTGCACTTGTGGCAGTGCTTGAGCGGTTTTGGGAAATTTATTCCCGCTTCGTTTATTGGTAAAATTAGGTGTATGATATATCAAATTTAAGATTAAGGTGTCTAGTTTTTTGTATAAAAATTTGAGAGCAATTGGTTGATTTCATTTTCTACAGTAATTCGTGGAGTGAGGGATGTTTGGAGCTGTTTTGGGGTTGGTTGGCAGTTTTGCTTGTCTAACTTCAAACGGCGATATCCGGAGCAATCGTGCTCTAAATAACTCGTGTGATAGTTTCCTAGAAATTTAATTAAGTGTAGAATAACATATCAAAATATGGGAGGCCTGTCGAATTCAGTTTGTCCGCAGAAAATTAAAGACCGAACCATGTTCGGATAGGTAGAAAACGTAAAAGTGGGGAATTAGCTAAGTGGGTTTATGGGAACCCCTTAGTGACACTTGTAGTAAGTAAAATAAGTTATAAAATTAGAGTAATTAATTATTCTGCAAAGACTTTACAGTTACGGTCACAACTTTTAATTATTACGATTTTCATTGTTTTAAATGCTCGCGTAATAACAGAAAAAGTTTACTCGTATTTTTATAAATGAATTGCTGTGATTGTAACTGCGCTTAATATCATAATTGATGTTAACAATACTGGTGTACAACAGGCTGTTACACACACGTAGGTGATAGATGTTTGCGTTCAAAAATATCTATGAGAGAGATATTGTACGAGCATTAAGCCAATGTAACAATCATTGCACACTGTCAAAGGGCGTATAGTCAAGATGTAGATGTGTGTGAACAATGTTGGCAGTAATAAAGAACGAGTCTAAGTTTCTACCTGGTAGTGGTAACCTTTACTTATAGGGCATGTTTGGTAACAATCATGTACAAGCCCTGATAGTATAAACTTATACTATACATTATGACTTTTTCAGTTGTTTAGTATGACCATTGTATAGTATAAGTTTATACAACACCCTCCCTTAATACATTAAAATTGTGTATAACTTAATCAGGTCTAAGGGGGTGGTATTAGACCTGATAAGTGGTTAGTGTATTAGCTCCAATAAGTCTCTTCCCCTTCTACCCCTTTCTTCCCCGTTCACATTGGCCCCTCACTTCTCTTCTCCCTCCGCCACCATCGGCCTGCTCTCTTCACCATCATATTACCAGGTGCTTTTCTCTTATCCAAAATTTTGAGATATATGTTACAATAGTTTTGATATTCATAGTCATTTGTGCTTTATTTCCCTGTTGCCTAGAAATCATGGTGTAAGTTGTTTGGTTTTTGAAGAGAAGGGAAACGAGGTACACCCTCCTCCTTTGTATAGCTCTGCTGGGTTACAGAAATCATGACGTGCATTTATTTATTTTTTCAATTATTTTTTTAAAGATTTTCGACGGAATCAAAATTCCGTCGAAAAGTTAACCATATTTAATTTCTTTCTTTTTTATTTTTTTGAAGAGTTTTTCGAGGGAATTGCTTTTCCGTCGAAAAATTCACAAAATTTATTTTCTTTTTCAATTATTTTTTTAAAGATTTTCGACGGAATTTCAATTCCGTCGAAAAGTTAACAATATTTAATTTCTTTCTTTTTTATTTTTTTGAAGAGTTTTTCGACGGAATTGCTTTTCCGTCGAAAAATTCACAATATTTATTTTCTTTTTCAATAATTTTTTTCAAGAGTTTTTCGACGGAATTGCTTTTCCGTCGAAAATCTTCGACGGAATCGAAATTCCGTCGAAAAATTCACAATATTTATTTTCTTTTTCAATTATTTTTTTGAAGAGTTTTTCGACGGAAATGCTTTTCCGTCGAAAATCTTCAACGGAATCGAAATTCCATCGAAAAATTCACAATATTTATTTTCTTTTTCAATTATTTTTTTCAAGAGTTTTTCGACGGAATTACTTTTCAGTCGAAAATCTTCGACGGAATCGAAATTCCGTCGAAAAATTCACAATATTTATTTTCTTTTTCAAATATTTTTTTAAAGATTTTCGACGGAATCGAAATTCCGTCAAAAAGTTAACCATATTTAATTTCTTTCTTTTTTATTTTTTTGAAGTGTTTTTCGACGGAATTGCTTTTCCGTCGAAAAATTCACAATATTTATTTTCTTTTTCAATTATTTTTTTAAAGATTTTCGACGGAATCGAAATTCCGTCGAAAAGTTAACCATATTTAATTTCTTTCTTTTTTATTTTTTTGAAGAGTTTTTCGACGGAATTGCTTTTCCGTCGAAAAATTCACAAAATTTATTTTCTTTTTCAATTATTTTTTTAAAGATTTTCGACGGAATTTCAATTCCGTCGAAAAGTTAACCATATTTAATTTCTTTCTTTTTTATTTTTTTGAAGAGTTTTTCGACGGAATTTCTTTTCCGTCGAAAAATTCACAATATTTATTTTCTTTTTCAATTATTTTTTTCAAGAGTTTTTCGACGGAATTGCTTTTCCGTCGAAAATCTTCGACGGAATCGAAATTCCGTCGAAAAATTCACATTATTTATTTTCTTTTTCAATTATTTTTTTAAAAATCTTCGACGGAATTGAAATTCCGTCGAAAAATTCACAATATTTATTTTTTTTTCAAGAGTTTTTCGACGGAATTGCTTTTCCGTCAAAAATCTTCGACGGAATCGAAATTCCGTCGAAAAATTCACAATATTTATTTTCTTTTTCAATTATTTTTTTAAAGATTTTCGACGGAATCGAAATTCCGTCGAAAAGTTTACCCTATTTAATTTCTTTTTTTTTTTTTTTTCAAGAGTTTTCGACGTAATTCCTTTTCTGTCAAAAATCTTCGACGAAATTTCTTTTTCCGTCGAAAACTTTCGACTGAATCTATTTTCCGTCGAAATTTTCGACGGAAAACAGATTCCGTGGAAAATTCCGTCAATACTTTCAACGGAAATATTTTCCGTCGAAAAATTCCGTCGATAATAAAGACTTTTCTAGTAGTGGTTAATGAATTTGTGCTTAGTTGAATCAAATTAATTCAATTTCCACCGAATAACTTCATAAATAACAGTTACTATGACTTGAATTGCATGTATGAGGACCGATCGAATTAGTATTTACGAGAGTATTATATGATATATGATAACCTTTATTAATGAGTAAGTTTAATTTTTTAAAATGGCATTGTAGAAAACGAAGAGACTTCACGTATTTCAACTTCATGGGAACTAACATAATTAAGTTTTTTCAAACTTTCCAATGTATATTGCATAGTAACGGGATTGAGCGCTTTTAATATGACCCAACAACGAACACGCTTAAATACTTGAACTTGAGACCTACTCAACTTGTAAACTAAGCGAACGAGTGAGTGACCCGATATGGGTGGCGGAGGAGTTATGAAGACGCTGGCGAACGTTGCCGGAATCTCTAACATGCTGAACGATTGCTCCGCCAGCATAGCCAGGTTGGGCTCAAGGGGCGCGCCAGCGGTGGTGTCGGCTGCAGGGGTCTCAGCTAAAACCGCCGTGGTGGCGCCGCTGCAAACAGACGACTGGGATTTCGCCGGCGACGGCGTTTTGGTCATGGCGGCCGGTGAGCCAATGCCGAGAGTTGTGTTCGGCGCTGTGCCCACCATTAAGGAAGCCAAAGACGCGACAAACGAATTGAAAGGCGCTATTGATGAGTATATATTGTTTTTGTTCTTTTAAATTTAAAATTTGGTTGCTAATTATTATATCGGAAATTTCTATTTTTTTTTAAAATTTTTTGGGATTTTATTTTCAATCTTAAGTCTTCTTTTTGATTTTACGGTTTTCAGTGCCCGGATGTTCCAGGATTTCTTTTTTATACTGTAGTGAGCTTAAATTGTTAAAGGGTTTTTAACGAGTTTCAATAGCCCACCAGAATATCTTTGGTACTATATATCTCCCAATAAATCTTTACTTTTGTTACCGTTGTTCTTAGATTCAGTCCATCTCATAACGAGAGCATTATATATCAGAGGAGATAGAAAAAATTTGACATAAAAAAGATAATTTTAACTGACATGTAATGTTCTTATTTGTGAGATGTATTGAATCTTTGATGTAACAGTATACCAAAGATTTATTCCTAACTGAAAATTCAGTGCATCTTCTGCTCATATTCTGACATGTGTCTTATTTTATATCAAATCGTTTTCTCTCTTAACTTTAAAAGAGATAAGTTATTCTCCCTACTATTTTTTCTATCTACCTTTGCCTACCATTCACCAACATTGTTACATCATAATCTAAAAAAGATAGAGAAAGATAAGTGTTAGTTAAGATTCTGATTTAACAGTGATGAAGAGTGGTAGGCAGAAAAAATATTGGTAGAATAACATATCTCATTTAAAAATAAATTATTTATTATTGATTTGACAAAAGTAAGACACGTGTTATAATATTAGTGAAAGATACACTGAGTATATGGTGCATCTTTAGCATCAAAGATATTTCCCACTAGCACACTATCAATAAATAAGAAAGTGGATATTTTTAATGGGGAATGTTATATTTATAATTTCTTTATTTACAAATTCTTATAAACTACCCTATGTCTGACCGGTCATACGTCATACTTTAATCAAGAGTGTATAATCGATCTACTTAGTTTAGTTTGTAAAAAAAAATTTGCAAACGAATTCTTCTTCATTTTTTATTTTAAGATGGAAACGTATTTCTGATTGAAAATAAGCTATTTTAGTTTCCATCGCGGTTGTGTAATTTACACGGGATGGGTATTCTCGGAGTTTTTCTCTCTCACCCATAAGCTCTTTTGTTTTTCTGTGTGTTTTCTCTTTAAAAATGTTAAATTGTTTATTTTAACCTTGTTCCAAGAAATAATTATCTAGGTAAATTTGGACGATGACGAAGGTTTTGGAAGTGTTGGAAATTGACTTATTCATTATCTGTCAGTTCTATCTGAGTATTTATTTATTTATTTTTATTATAGTACATTGAGTATTTATTTTTGGTCATGAAGAAGTCATTGCTGGATGGAGTTTTATTATTTTTATTTTCTACCTTGGGGGCAGGGTGAGATAATGGGTAACAATTGTTATTTTATTTTATTTTTAAATATTTGAGACTTACTGCATGTTTCTGTATAAAGATGATTGCTCAGACACACACAAAAATGTTGTGGATTATTTTCGATTTGCTGATAGTTAACTCTTTCCTAAGATTATATTTATCTCTTTTCAGAATATACTTTTCTTCCGTCTCATCTCAATGTGATGGCTCATCCAATCCTCCAGTTCCAGTAGCTTTTCAATTGCTGAGTACAAGTGCTATGGCCCAGGTACTTGATGATGATTTTATCTCCCAATGAGAGCTACTCAATAGTAAAAGTTTATTTTTAGCAATCATGTTCTGTGCAATATCTAAAATTGATTATTAGATCAAGGCTTATCAAATTAATAGAATTTACATGTCTTTTGTTTCAACAAGAATGTCGTGGCTTCCCTTGTGTCTGACCAGAATATATGGAATGGAGTCATGCAAAATCCTGTGTTTAATAATTACTGCCAATCTTGCCAGACAGGTAGTGGTTATTTAGTGGGTCTGTTATTTTTTTGCGCTTTTTTAATTAAATTTTTTATCTTGTAGACTGAAGCTTAATGCTAATTGTACTGTAGTAGAAGAATTAACAAACTTGGCTGCACCTTCTGAAAATGATGAAGCTTGCTATGCATCTAGTGAAGCTGTGGAAACATTTGAAAAAGAGGAAGCTGCGTCTGATTCGGAAAAAGGTTCCCCCCCCCCCCCCCCCCCCTCTCTCGATTTCATGCACCTTCTAAGGAGGCTGAGTTATTGAAAAATAAATTGTGAACTCCGGTTGAGCTTAGATGCCTCGTTAAATTAATGTTATATATATCAACATAAACCCACAAACAAACAGTTCACAATTTATTCATCAATAATTCAGAATGTCTTGATTATTTTGTAATCAAAATATGCTCCATTAGACTATGTGAAATTAAATTAAGAATAAACATATAAATAAATTAACGTCAAATTCTTGTCTTATTCAAAACAAATGTACTAAATAATCAACAATGGTTTAATATCTTAAGTTGTGGGGCGGTGTACCTCTTTTGGGTCCCTAACAAAAAACATTTTTCTCACTTTAGTTTTTTACCAAAAAAAATTTAGTCATCTGTTTCCTATGAAACCAAAAAAAATTAGTTTTTTGGTGGTTCCTATAAAATTCAAAGTGGATCAATTTTTGTTCTTTTGAAAGTCTAATGTGGGTCTTTTTTGCATTTTTGAGGAACCACGGTTTCAACTAAATGAGTCTGCTTTTGACAGGGACTAAAATGGAGACTGTGTTTTTTGTTAAAGATCCAAAAGGGACTTTACTCTTAATAAAATATCATTTTCTTATCAATGAGTTTTTTTTTTTTTTGTAAGTCACTTGGTTTGTAGTATGCTTTAATCTTAAAATGGAACAAATTTCTATTATCTTAATATTATCATTTATTGAATCGCATTTTCTCGTCTTAAGAACATGATCTTTAGAATAGTGACTTACTAATTCGCTTATTTTCTTCATTGGCACTATATATCATTTGTCAATATTCTGTTTCGTTGGCCATCTTTCATTACTTTTAAGGTGTTTTGTGACATAGGTTAGAGGTGAATAATTTTCTTATGCTTAAATCTTTCTGAGTGAACACATACTAGAAACAATTTTTTAGGTGGACATGCAGTTGATGCTTCTGATGCGGTGGAAACTCCCGAAAATGTGGAAGCGGTTTCTCTCTCCGGAGAAGGTTTTTTAATGTGTCTCTGGAAGAATTTAAAGCGTAGAGTTATTAAAACATTTTCTGCTAAAATGCGTCCTCTTAAGAATATGATGCATACAGTTACTGAAAAAATAAGCAGCTTGTTAAATTACCTTCAGAACATATTTGCAACACTTGAGAAAAAGAATCCGTTTGCTGATGCTGATGGAAGTTCCAAAGCTGGAAACTTATTGGGATTGGCTTTGATAGTGGTATTCATGGTCCTGCTGAAGCGATTGAAGTAGTCTACGCAAAATTAAGGCTTTTTAAAGTTGGGAGTTTAAGTATGAATTACATTTGAGCTTTTTAATTATTTTAAAAGTTTGTAGCTAAGTGTGAAATACATTTGAAGTAACAATGTGTGAAATGTTTCGCTACTTGTTCATGTATTTATCTTAGCATTTGAAAGCAGTCTTTTAAAACTCGGACCGGTCATCGAACCGGTCGAGATACTGGGTCACTGGTTCAACTAGGTTCAACCGGTTTTACTGTTCACATATTAAAAATATAAAAATATTACTTATATTAATAAAAATTCACATAAGAAAACTATCTATGAGCTTCAAAAAATAAATTGGTTTTCAATGATAGCAAATATTATATACTTCTAAGCTTCTAGCTCTAGACCGTCGAGATGAGATCATGAGACCATCAGTGTTTATCGCCACTTAACTTCATGAGATCATTATAAGATGCAACTAAATTACATAAACGAACTATACTAATCTAAAATACCTTATTATTTTCACCTTACTTTTAATCATATTCATCATAAAATATGAATATGATTTAATTCAAGAGTTCTTATCAAATAAAAAAAAAGTTTACCAAAAAAAGAAAAAAAAAGAAAGGAAAAACCGGTTTAACCCGAGTCGCCGGGTTTCGGCCGGGTCAACCGGTCTAATCTGGGCTGACTGCATAACCGGTCTAACTACCCGCTCGGACCGGGGAACCCACCGGGTCACAGATTTTGTATAACAAAATCTGTACCAAGAAGATACTGCCTCCACCGTTTGACTGCAGCAGTGATAGCATACAATTCACGCACATAAGTGGAAGACTTTGCCAATCGAGGTCCCATTTTTTTGCTAAAAAATGAGAGTGGCCTGTTGTTCTGCAAGAGGACAGCTCCTACGCCACTGTTGGATGCATCAGTTTCCACAACAAACTGCTCAGAGAAATTTGGAAGGACTAAGACAGGAGTGGAAGTCATAACCTCCTTGAGCTTACAAAAAGCACTTGTTGCAGCATCATTCCAACTAAAGTTAGTAGAGCTTTTCAATAAATCAGTTAAAGGTAATGTTATTGATGCATATCCTTGAACAAATCTATGGTAGTAGCTCGTGAGGCCTAAGAAGCCACGAAGCTGCTTAAGGGACCGGGGTTCTGGCCATTGAACCATGGCTTGTATCTTCTTTGGATCTGCAAACACTCCATCCTTAGAAACCACATGGCCCAAATAGTCAATGGTGTCAACCCCAAATGCACATTTGCTAATCTTCACAAAAAATTTATGATGTTGCAGACATGATAAGGTGGTACCCAAGTGCTGGACATGGCCTTCAAGTGTTTTGCTAAATATTAATATGTCATCAAAGAAAACAATGATGAATCTTCGAAGGAAGGGCTTGAAAATATGATTCATAGCTGCTTGAAATGTGGTTGGTGCATTTGTCAAGCCAAATGGCATAACTAGGAACTCATAATGGCCTTCATGAGTCCTAAATGCAGTTTTTGACACATCAGCTGGTAACATCATTATCTGGTGATACCCAACTCTAAGGTCCAGCTTAGTGTAAATCATAGATCCTCCCAATTCATCAAGCAACTCATCGATGGTGGGAATGGGAAACCTATCCTTGATAGTAGCAGCATTTAAGGACCTATAATCAATGCACATCCTCCAAGTGTTGTCCTATTTCCTGACCAAAAGAACTGGTGATGAATATAAGCTTTGGGAATGCTGAATGAGCCCAGATTTCAACAAATCAGCCACTTGTTTCTCAATTTCTGACTTCTAGAAGTATGCATATCGATACGGTTTGACATTGATAGGCCTGGTACCTTCTAAGAGATGGATGAAGTGGTCTAAGCCACAGAAAGGAGGTAATTCAGAAGGAACAGTGAACACCCTCTGATGGAGTAAAATGACCTGCCACAATTCTGGCCTAACAGAGGATTCCAATTCTGCTACATCAGAGTTAAGTGAGCTTGTGGAAGGTTGTCCAGATAACAATTGCATTGAGCAGCAAGTAGCACAAGTGTTGTCAGCCTGTGCTTCATGGAATGAGGAAGCCTGTAAACCTTGCAACACCACATTGTGCCCCTTCCAACAAATTTCCATAGTCATCTTATTGTAATCATGAGTGACTCGACCCTGAAGCTCCAGCCATGGCATTCCCAAGACGACATGCAAATCAGATAACTCAATTAACCAAAAATCAACATGGAAAAGAACATCTTGCAATTTAATGGGAACTTGTAAACATTTTCGATCAGCCACAAGAAACTCACCGTTACCAAGGAACACACGTATTTTCCGCGTGTGAACCATTGGCAAGTCCAACTGCAAGGCTAGTTGCTTCTGTATAAAATTTTGTGTGCTGCCCGAATCCACCATGACAGAAATAACACTGCCCTTCAAGGAAGTGACAAATTTGAGTAAATGTTGATGCTCTTTGAGGGATAATGTGTTAAGGGCTGCATCAGTGGTTTCAAGCACAACTTGATCAGACTGCCAAATTAATTGGTCTTCATGAGCAGCCTCTTGATCCTCAGCATCCTCAGTTAAGAGCATCATGAACTTATTTTTGCAGATATGTTGTTTTGTCCATTTCTCATCGCATGTATAGCAAATCCCCAAATCACGTTTCTTTTGTAAATCATCATGTGTAAATCGTTTGAATTTTGATGGTGGTGATGGTAAGGCTAAGGGTTGGTTGTGGGTCAGTACAGAAGTTGAAGTCTGTTTGGAGGTAATATCAACAAGGGAAATGTTTCTGGGTATAAACTTTTGTGAAGAAGTAGAGAAGGAAGATCTAAGCTCACCGTGATGATCATCATATGCTAACGCCAACTGCAACGCCTGATGGAGAGTAGAGGGATCTCTTAATTGAACAACACTTCGTAATTCTGATTGAAGTCCAGAAACAAAAAAAATCCTTGAGGAGACCTTCATCAAGATCTGGAACTTGATTGACCAGAGACTCAAAACGTTGGATGTAGTCCCTAAGGGTTGATGTCTGCGTCAATTTGGACAGTGTGCCCTTAAGTTTGACAAATGCTGAAGACCCAAAGCGCTGACGCATTGCCATCGTGAAAGAGCTCCAGGTACCAATGGTGCCACTCTAGAACATCCATTGAAACCATGCTGTCGCCATTCCCTCCATACGAATCTCAGCCAAAGGAACCTTTGAATCTTCGGGAATATGTTGAAGACGAAAAGAAAAGTTCAGCTTTAAAGATCCAATTGTTTGGATCTGTGCCATTGAAAATGAGGGTTTCCATGCGCACCCCTTGAGAAGAGACCACTGATCCAAACCATCATGGTGTCGAGGACCTAGATCCGACGAAGAGGTTTCAGGATTGGCATGAGAATGGGAACTTGGAGTTCCTCTGCAATGCATCGGTCGCGCGAGAAATTCCTCATGCAATTGTTGCATTTGTGTCACCAACAACGAAATCTGATTCTTGGTGTCGGAAGCTAACAACGAAATCTGATTCTTGGTGTCCTCCAAATTTGTGTCAACACATTGCTTGAACGATTGCAACTCTTCCGATAAATCTTGGATCCTCATTGTGTTCATCAACAAAATGAAAAGAAGAAGAAAAGGTGGAGAATTCAAGGATGAAAGCACCGCTGTTAGGGTATGACCCCTAATCTGATAAAGAGAGAACAAGAGGGAGAACTGAATGACAAGTTATTCCAAAGTTAAGAACCAACTAAGTTCGTTACATCGACTATTTATATGACACGTCAACGGACAGGTGTCAGTAATTCAATTCAACTACTTCTAATACAAAGCTACCACCGTTTATGGGTTTATTTCCTGTTACAATAGACTAATACTCCTAAGCTACAAAATCCTTCAACCGAATAGAGTTTCTTCTCTGTCTTCCAGATTTCCTAACAATATCTTAGGATTGTCCGTTTTGTTGAAATTTTGAAAAGTTGCATTTTTATTAAGGTGACAATTTTTAACAAGATACCCTAACATAACCCGAATATGATATGGGATTACTATTTTAACTCTATTTGAATGGAAAATATAATGGATGAAAGCAGATTTTTAATAAATGACAAAAGAATATGTTATAAAAAATGACAAAAGAAGAAATAAACAACGATACAAATTATCAACAAGTTTTTTTTTAACAAAAATAAAAATTTAGTGTTTATAATGCTAAGGGAAAGTGTTGAGATCGATAATGATTTCACTCATCTCATATCCAACGTAACTTCAATTATTACTTAATCCAAGTTTTTTGTTCTGAAATTTGGGATATGATATTGTGGCTATCTTTTTTTCATGCCTATCTTACTTATCAATCTTCAATACCGTTAGATCATAATCTTAAGAGGAGAGATAAATAATAAATGTTAGTTGAGATTCTAATCTAACGGTGTTGAAGAAAAATAAGTATGAAAAAAGATAGGTAGACTAATATATCTTCTGAAATTTATGGTTACAAAAATTAACCAATAACTAATTCTTTTAACTCATTAACCATTTTTTTCATTTTAAAAGTTTCTAATTCCTTAGTCTACCTTAAAAAGATCAACAATTGATGCACTTTTTAAGATACGAGCTAGTGTTGGACATGACTCATATTTCACATGCTGTTGAACCAACGAATAACTGTTGTTAGAATTTTTTAAATCTTATTTATATTCCTTGTAAATCGAGTGACTTGTAACGAGTGACGGTGAGGTAAATATAGTATAGACAAACTGGACGTAACCTACATTGGGTAAACCAGGGTAAATAATTGTGTCGATTGTTCTCTTCCCTTTCTCTTTTGTATTTTTCGATTTGTGTGTGTGTCGATTTTTAACATTTGGGATCAAGAGCTTTGGTTCTGCGACCAGGGTTCATATGACAGATTGGGGTTTTATAATTTGGGTTTTTTCTTGGTATAAAGGAAACTATGAAATTGATCTGGAAAAGATGTCGATGGGACAATCACAGGTTGAGGTTGAAAAGTTCAGAGGAAAGGGGTTTGAGTTATAGAAGTTGAAGATGGAGGTTTTGCTTGTTCATATGGACGTTTGATACGTGATTGAAGATGAGAAGCCATTGGTACCAACGAATACAGTCGGTGACAGAATGTCAACGGAAGGCTAGTTGAAGGAGTTGAAGGTGTGGACCAGAGAAGATCAAAAGGCGCGAAGTCTGATCTGGTTATACCTAGCAGATAACGTTCTGGTGAATGTAACTTCTAACAAGACTGCGAAGGATCTCTGTACGAAGCTTTTTTTATAACGAAGAACTGTTATAATGAAAAACTCTTTTATTATAATGAAGAAAAAAATTAAAAGCCAAAAACTTCAAGGAGGAACTTTTTTTTAAGCTCTTATCAGCTTTTCTTGAAATATGTGTTTTTTTTTAAATGAAGAGTCATATAGATAGATAGAGAGGCTTTTCTTGAATGTGTTCTTTTAAGCTAAATTTTTTATATAATCAGTAAATAACTTTTAACTTTTTTTTAGCTTTAGCTTAAAAGTAACTTCTAGCTTAAAAATAGAACATCCAAACAGGCTTTAGAAAGCTCTTTTTATTATAAGAGTTTTATTAAAACTTGTTTGACTTAGCTTCTACTCATGAAGAGAAGAGAAGCTAAAAAAAACGACCTCCCAAACTAGGACTAATCATTCTTAAAGTTTGACCCATATAATCGGGTCGGATTTGGGCCAGGTAAAGATTTGGCCGGAACAACATCAAAATTGAACTCAATTAGAATAATTAGAAAAATATATTATAAGTTGTACACGCACATTGACTATCATTTAAGACTCCTAACCATTAAACACATATCTTCTAGATGGAAATTTTTTCAATACTCCCGTCCCATCAAGTTTTCCATTTGTCCCTCCAATAAAATCAAGAATCAATGTTGCTATAGGAACATGCCAGGAAGAAAACCACTATGTTAAACACGTGTTTGATTGTGAAGGGGGAAGTACATACGACAGGAGTATTAAAGTTGACCTCTGTATGGATGTGGTTCATCTTAGTCGTATACCCTAAAGCTCAACTGAGTAATTCTGATTTGTGGAAATGCTGGGGTAATTCTGCACAAATGTGAATGAGAAGGGGACCAAGATGGTGAAAATAACAGTGATATCTTGACAGGATGTTTTCCTTCTTTTTTCGTATAGATGGAAACTTAAAGGTTACATATAATCCATTGATTAACTCTCACTCTCACCCTAAATTCAAAGGATATATATATATATATATATATCGTTTGTTTGTTTTGGTGTATAAATTATAAACCATAATTAATTGTAATGATTGTTCACAAGCAAAGAATGATGCAGCACTGTTAAGGGATTTTCGGGTTAATTGTCGCAACTTTTTTTTTGGTAAAAATTAATTGGTGCTCGAAATTTTAACGGATCCGACTAATCGGATTTTGGGTTTAGGCTCTTCACCCTCCCCATGAGTTTGATTTTTAGGA
Organism: Gastrolobium bilobum; assembly: GCF_033153095.1. Taxonomy (NCBI): domain Eukaryota; kingdom Viridiplantae; phylum Streptophyta; class Magnoliopsida; order Fabales; family Fabaceae; genus Gastrolobium; species Gastrolobium bilobum. The sequence continues at coordinate 80,182 of NW_026896219.1, forward strand.
ATCGAACGCACTACCATATGTTAGGCAGACAGGTCAAATTTTGAGATTTAATTTGAACGTCACTTAATCAACAACTCTTGAATAAATATGCAACTTTTAAGGCCACTTTTGGCATTATTTCGTATATCCCACCCCGTGTTGGGACATTATTTCAGGTGGTTGTAGCTGGACTGGAGCTGTGGGCAAGAGGCCCATAAGATGAGCACTTGGAGATTATGACTTTTTGCATTTTAAGGCCACTTTTGACATAAGCTTGACTTAGGGCATGAACATTGCATATTGCTTTAGGATTATACATCTTGTTATATTTGTTCATGCTATATTTTTCCTAAGTCTAGTTGTTGATTTATCATGTTGTACTTTGGAGGATTTAATTGTATTATTTATCATTTGAAAGAATTGTAAAGTGATGAACCTTGTGTAATATTTAAAGGGGAAACAACTTCTCATTTGATAGAAGAACTTCTTTTTTGCAGCTGAGAGAGTTTTTTGGTGGGACCCATTGATTGTTTTGAAAAAAGACAAAACAAAAAACAAATCACACATTTCAATGCTTTGCTATGTGATTGCTGCAACAAAAAAACTTCTCCATTGAAAGGAGAAGTTGTTTACCCATATTTAAAAGCATGTAATATTTAAGGGTAATATTACTCTTATGTAACATGAGAGTAGTTCTCTCATGTTACAGAGAGAATCCAAGTAGGGCCCGCTATTTAAAAGCAAAAAAGAAAAAAAAAAAAAGAGCACGATTTTCGAAGTGAGAGAAAATGAGATAACTACCTCATGTAAAATGAGAGTAGTATTTCCCAATATTTAATTGTATTATTCATAAAATGTTTGATGACTGAATCAGGTTATCTAAATTTGATTAAAGACTACGATTTGTGAACGAATTCAATTAGCTTATGACAATAAAATGTGAAGGCCTTCCATGGTTGAGTTATCTTTTGCACTAAGTTAATGTGAAGCCCTTCTTCTTTACATTGGTTCGGGCAAAGCTGTCAATACCTTAGTTGTCCTATTATAAATAAATTATATAATTCTAAATGCTCAAACTCTCAGTTTTCAGTACATTCAGTTGAGAATATCTTTATCTATATAAACTTGCACCAGTATCAACATATACACAAAAGAAGAAAACAACAAAATTTTAAGATGTACCATATAAAAAAGGTCATAGAGAAATAATGTTTTACCTCATTTAAGTTAATATATATAGTAGTCATGAACTTTTTAAAAAAAAAACTGAAGATTTTTCTACAAAAAATTATTTTATTTTTTGGATACTGATAAATAGATTTTTATAAAAATTAATATCATACGGCATATTTGGAAGAATCATATAAATTATTTATCAAAGGGTATTTTTGTGAAAAATATTTATTTTTATCTTATCTAGTATTATACAGTGTATTACCAAACACTGATAGAATTATTTTATACAATATATTATCTTATACAATGTCATGTCAAACGCTAGATAATATTAAAATTTAATCAGTCATCATACAATCAGGCTTTATGCTATACTATGCACCAAACATGCTCATAGTGGTTTACTTCATTGGTCTTTGGCCTTGAAGATCTCCAAGTTGTTAGCTCTTTCGCATTACTGTTGGGAAAGGAGTTTTATTTCTTGATCCTCTAGTAATTTGGATATTGTTAGGTTAAGTCTCTATTATGTTGGGTAAGTTGTTATGTATCTAGTCCATAACAATTACTTATTGAATGAGTGTCTGAATAATAATATATTTGACAAGGGAGAGGTTATAGTTACAACCTTTTTTTTTTACAACCTCTTACAACCATATATCATAACCGTTGATTTCCGCCAATTAACGATTATGATTTTCGCAAATTAAACTCATATTAATTAATTATTAATTCATAATAAATGATAACCGTTGATTGACGGAAATCAACGGTTATGATATATGGTTGTAAGAGGTTGTAAAAAAAAGGTTGTAAGTATAACCTTCCTCATTTGACAATATTAATATTATCAAAATGTTGAGTTTGATGGAATAATGGTAAAATAATTATAATGGTGACATATACATTATTAAGTAAAGAATATTAAAAAAGTGACGTTTTAAAAGATGATAGGAAAATGAGCGCCTTCTTCAAACACTGTTACTTAACTGTTAATGTTTTCTATTTGAATGGATGAGATTTGACACAATTTGAATATATCTTGATAATTAAATCGATCTTGTAACTCCTTTTTGTTTGCAATGATTCATGCACAGCCTAAGAAATAATGTTAGTTAATGAATGTGTGCTTAGTTGAATCAAATTAATTCAATTTCCACCTAATAACTTCATAAATAACAGTTATTATGACTTGAATTGCATGTATGAGGACTAATCGAATTAGTATTTACGAGAGTATTATATGATATATGATAACCTTTATTAATGAGTAAGTTTAATTTTTTTAAATGGCATTGTAGAAAACGAAGAGACTTAACGTATTTCAACTTCATGGGTGATTTTGGAAATTTGACTGAAGTGAAATTAAATGAAAAATCAAACTATTTTACTAATTATAATGTGTTATATTACTTATTGTTAAGAACTTTGAGGTCACCACCAACCAATGTTGGACTATATATCTCAACACGCCCCCACACACGAGAGCCTACTGGGCTTAAAGGGTGGACAACATATAAGCCCACTTACATGAGGAAAGAAATTTCACTACAAAGAAAGTTGGGGCGGTAAGATTCGAACCCGGGATCTTATGATCACTCAAGCTCTAATACCATGTAAAGAACCAATTCAACCCAAAAGCTTAAGCTGTTGGGTGAGGCTACATTAATGATTTTTATATATTTCAACACTTATTGAATGATTGTGTGAATAATAATATATTTGACAATATTAATATTATCAAAATGTTGAGTTTGATAGAATAATGGTAAAATAATTATAATGATGACATATACATTATTAAGTAAAGAATATTAAAAAAGTGACGTTTTAAAAGATGATAGGAGAATTAACGTCTTCTTCAAATACTGTTACTTAACTCTTAATGTTTTCTATTTGAATGGAAAACATTTGACACAATTTGAATATATCTTGATAATTAAATCGATCTTGTAACTCCTCCTTGTGTGCAATGGTTCATCCACAGCCTAGGAAATAACGTTAGTTAATGAATGTGTGCTTAGTTGAATCAAATTAATTCAATTTCCACCGAATAACTTCATAAATAACAGTTATTATGACTTGAATTGCATGTATGAGGACTAACCGATTTAGTATTTACGAGAGTAAGTTTAATTTTTTTAAATGACATAACGTATTTCAACTTCATGGGAACTAACATAATTAAGTTTTTTCAAACTTTCCAATGTATATCGCATAGTAACGGGATTGAGCGCTTTTAACACGACCCAACAACGAACACGCTTAAATACTTGAACTTGAGACCTAATCAACTTGTAAACTAAGCGAACGAGTGAGTGACTCGATAATGGGTGGCGGAGGAGTTATGAGGTGCCGGAATCTCTAACATGCTGAACGATCGCTCCGCCAGCGTCGCCAGGTTGGGCTCAAGGGGCGTGCCGGCGGTGGTGTCGGCTGCAGGGGTCTCAGCTAAAACCGCCGTGGTGGCGCCGCTTCAAACAGACGACTAGGATTTCGCCGGCGACGGCGATTTGGTCATGGCGGCCGGTGAGCCAATGCCGAGAGTTGTGTTCGGCGCTGTGCCCACCATTAAGGAAGCCAAAGACCCGACAAGCGAATTGAAAGACGCTATTGATGAGTATACTGTTTTTTTTCTTCTTTTAAATTTAAAATTTGGTTGTAATTATTATATTGGAAATTTCATTTTTTTTTTTTAATTTTTTGGGATTTTAATTTCAATTTTGAAGTCTTCGTTTTGATTTTATGGTTTTCAGTACCGGGTTGTTCTAAATTTCATTTTTATACTGTTGTGAGCTTAAATTGTCAAAGGGTTTTTAATGAGTTTCAATAGCATCCACTGGCCACTATCAATAAATAAGAAAGTGGGTATTTTTAATATGTAAACCTATTTCTGATTGAAAATGAGCTATTTTAGTTTCCAGCGCGGTTGTGTAACTTACACGGGATGGGTATTCTCGGAGTTTTTTTTCTCTCGCCCATCAGCTCTTTTGTTTTTCTGTGTGTTTTCTCTTTAAAAATGTTAAATTGTTTATTTTAACCTTATTCCAAGAAATAATTAACTAGGTAAATTTGGACGATAACGAAGGTATTACTTTTTGGAAGTGTTGGAAATTGACTTACTCATTATCTGTCAATTCTATCTGAGTATTTTTTTTTTTTTTGTCATGAAGAAGTCATTGCTGGATGGAGTTTTGTTATTTGTATTTTCTACCTTGGTTGCAGAATGAGTTAATGGAAGTGTTGTGGATTATTTTCGATTTGCTTGTACTTAACTCTTTCCTAACATTATCGTTTTTCAGAATATACTTTTCTTCCGTCTCATCTCAATGTGATAGCTCATCCAATCCTCCAGTTCCAGCGGCTTTTCAATTGCTGACTACAAGTGCTATGGCCCAGGTAATTGATGATGATTTTATCTCCCAATGAGAGCTACTCAATATCATAAGCGTATTTTTAGCAATCATGTTCCGTGCAATATCTAAAGTTGAATATTAAATCAAGGCTTATCAAATTAATATATAGGATTTACTTGTCTTTTGTTTCAACAAGAATGTCGTGGCTTCCCTTTTGTCTGACCAGAATATATGGAATGGAGTCATGCAAAATCCTATGTTCAATAATTACTGCCAATCTTGCGAGACAGGTAATGGTTATTTAGTGGGTCTGTTATTATTTTTTTGCGCTTTTTAATTAAATTTTTATCTTGTGTGGACTGAATCTTAATGCTAATTGTACTGTAGTAGAAGAATTAACAAACTTTGCTGCACCTTCTGAAAATGATGAAGCTTGCTATGCATCTAGTGAAGCTGTGGAAACTGAAAAAGAGGAAGCTGCATCTGATTCGGAAAAAGGTTCCTCCCTCTCCCCTCGATTTCATGCACCTTCTAAGGATGCTGAGTTATTGAAGAATAAATTGTGAACTCATGTTGAGCTTAGATGCCTTGTTAAATGAATGTTTTATCAACATAGTACACCGTGAAACAGATTTAAAACACCCAAACGAACAGTTCACAATTTATTCTTAAATAATTCAGAATGTCTTGATTATTTTGTAATCAAAATATGCTCAATTAGACTATGTGAAATTAAATTAAGAGTAAACATATAAATAAACAAATTAACGTCAAATTCTTGTCTTATTCAAAACAAATGTTCTAACGGGGCATAGCATTAATAAAATATATTTTTATTGTCAATGAGTTTTTATTTGTAATTCACTTGGTTGGTAGTATGCTTTAATTTTAAATTGGAACAAATTTCTATCAACTTAATATTGTCATTTATTGAAAAAAAAATCATAAATTGGCATGAACTCGCATTCTCTCGTCTCAAGAACATGATTTTTAGAATAGTGACTTACTAATTCGCTTATTTTCTTCATTGGCACTGTTAGGTCGTAGAAGATCGTATTGCTATACCATATGGTATGCGCTCAGAGATACCTTTGAGATAGGTATCAGATTGGCTTATAGCCAATACTCCAATCACTGCGCACAAGCAATAGGCTTATAGTCAAGACGTGGGGTGTGTGCATATTGTTGGCAGCAATAGTAAATATATAGGTCAAAAAATTGTGTACCTGGGGTCTTTAGCCTCTTATTTATAGGGGTTACCTTTTGGGCTTGTGTGGATCTCTCAGTTGTAGTAGGATTCAACTTCCTTTTTGTTGGGATAGGGGCTCTGTCTTGAGTAGCTTTGCTATATTATATTATTAGGATAATTGGATCATTATCCTTTAGTGAATTCTTAGGTAGGTAGTTAGGATATTATATATATCCATAACAGTTGTCTCCCAGCTCGATATTCTGAAGCTCAGAATGCCGGGATGGTTATATATCCCTCCATTGAGTCGGTAGGCGGAGGTAAATTTTTCCTTTCCTGCTTCTTTTGCTTTAATCTCCTTTGCCGCATTCGGCCGTTGTGATGTCGTGGATAAGACCGCGACTACTTGGAGTTCATGCATCGTGTGCAGTGAGCCTTTCTGAACCTATGCAAGTCATGATTGCGTTTTTTAAATGCGTGGGGAGATGAGAATACGGCTAGGATACTTGATCCTCTTGGATTTTCTTCTACGAATATAAACCTTCAAAATAGGTGGTCGCCATGCAATAACCGGGTTTACAATGTCACCTCAGCAAGGAGAAACAAAAATGCAGTAATGAAATAAAAACATCACAAAATTATTCAAAATATATAAATAAAAAATCACAGTTCCAAGAATTAAATACACAACCATGATACCTATCATTTGTTGAATCACAGGTTGTACTTCACTGGCCTGGCATTATTATCAGGCTCCACCCCTCGCAGCTCCGCTAGTTCCTGCACCTCCGGCATTTATTGCACCCTCGTTGCTTCCTCCTCCTCCTGCGTAGGTTGTACTTCACCTGCATTATTATCAGACTCTACTACAACTGCATCATTAAGCTCCACCTCCCGCAGCGCCGCTGGTTCCTGCACCTCTGCATTGATTGCACCCCATAATTTTCCGGCACCATGTCATCTGCAGTAAAAGGGTTTACAAGGCAGCCTGAGCAAGAAGAAACAAAAACATAGTAATGAAATAAAAACACCAAAAAATTATACAAAAAAAAATAATCACAGTTCAAAGAATTAATATACACAACCATGATACCTAGTTGGTTAACAAATTCTGGTGGGGAAGGTAGATCATCACAAAGATGTCCATGAACCCCATCATTTTTCGAAACCATATTATTTGCAATAAAAAGGGTTTACAAGGCAGCCTGAGTAAGGAGAAAACAAACATAGTAATGAAATAAAAACATCACAAAATTGTACACAAAAAAAAAATCACAAAGTCCAAAGAATTGATATACACGACCATGATACCTGAATTGACATCTTCGTTTATAGAGGAATCATTACACTGATTTTCAGGGCATCCTGAATTGACATCTTTGAACTTTGTGATATTTTTATTTCTCCTTGCTCAGGATGCCCTGAAAATCAGTGTAATGATTCATCTATAAACCCTTTTACTGCAGATGACATGGTGCCGGAAAATGATGGGGTGCAATCAACACAGGAGGAGGAGGAAGCAGCGAGGGTGCAATCAATACAGGAGGTGCAGGAACCAGCGGCGCTGCGGGAGGTGGAGCTTAATGATGCAGTTGTAGTAGAGTCTGATAATAATGCAGGTGAAGTACAGCCTACGCAAGAGGAGGAGGAAGCAGCAAGGGTGCAATAAATGCCGGAGGTGCAGGAACTAGCGGAGCTGCGGTGGGTGGAGCCTGATAATAGTGCCAGTGAAGTACAACCTGTGATTCAACAAATGATAGGTATCATGGTTGTGTATTTAATTCTTTGAACTGTGATTTTTTATTTATATATTTTGTATAATTTTGTGATGTTTTTATTTTATTACTGCATTTTTGTTTCTCCTTGCTGAGGTGGCATTTTATACCCCGTTATTGCAGGGCGACCACTTATTTTGAAGGTTTATATTCGTAACCTAGCCGTATTCTTAGCTTCTCCATTTATGAAAAGCAGCCCCTCGTGAAGAAGTCAAGGTAGAAGAGAAAATTAAATATGGAAGGGCTGCATTAGAACCAACTTTTGAAAAAAAAACCAAGACCGTTTTGTTGTTATAGGTCTAAACCTTGATTAAGTAGGTCAAACATCTTCAGTCTTAATTAGAACTTCAAAAATTTTATTAGCGAACAAGTGCGAAAAATAACAATTCCTCGGAAAAATGGATACGTGCGCGTATCCTTGTTTCCCAGGAATTGTTACTTTCATCACTGCTGTTAGGAAGGACTTGTGACTCAAAGAAAGAAGTGGAGAAGAAGAAGAAGACAGAGAGAATATTATATCAGATTTGTGAGTACCTTGACTTGACGTGGTCAAGAGTGTACTTAAGTTCGATTTTGTGGAGCTTACGGTTACAGGTAAGCTTTGTGTCCTCGGTTTAGTCCACTTTTGTTCCACCAACCTCCGTGCGGGGTGTTGGTTTTGTGTGCATGGTGTTATCTGATTGTGAATTGTTGCATGCATTGGTAATTATGGAATATATATATGTGCATGGTGTTATCAATTATTTTCCCTCGCACTAATGATGTCAATGTTTATTTCTTATTACTGTTGGAAAACATTGATGACATTGGGTCGTCTGCATGGGGGGCTGTATGTTTGGCGGACATCCACAATTCTCTTGAAAGAGGTAAACAATAGATAAGAGATGGAAAATCTGTTAAGCATTTGACATTTGCTACCACTCTTGTTCAAGTAAGTTTTGTAGTTTTCGTTGTAATATTTACTTTTTGTATTTCATTTTTTTTGAATATATGTTTTTGTTACTTATTTTTTTTTTTTTGTCAAATGTATATGCAGGTTTTTGTACTTGAACATATTCTGAGACTTCGGACTGTTTGCCTACGATATCTTGTAAATCGTTTCTACTCTGACTGAAGAAGAGTTGACGTCCGTAAATTTTGTAGAGAGGGATTTTCCATTAATTAAAAAATGGGTAGAAAAATTTCTTAACAAATCCTATGCTAGGTGTAATGGGAGCTTATTGGCCCAACAATAAAGATAAAAACACTAAAGGTTATAGTCCCCAATACGTCAAATTAACAACCCTAGTTTCTCTTCCCCATAAAGAGAGAGACGACACACTAAGGAATTCGGTTTTAGGATGATTTGGCTGAGGAAGACTACAAACCCCAAGAGACAAGATAAAAGTTATTCCAATGCAATGGAGACAGGTATGCCTCCACCTTTATGTTCTTATTTCTTTATGATTTGGTATGATGGATCTTGACTTGTAGGTGATAGTTATCACCAAAAGGTTTAGAGGAATTAAAAATTACAACAGTGTGTGAATACTTGCATTTCTTTTTATACACTAACACTAGTACGTACCACAAAAACACATATATTAGTGCACAGAGGGGTTACTAGGTTCATGTGGTTCCCTTGCTCTTTTTTCTCTGAATAACTTTGGCAAATGACTTACCACTACACGATTCTTTACCTACCGCGTTTGGAGCTGAGGTATAAGGCCCTTAACCGACAGTTTCCTCTAGGTAATTGTACTAAATTGCATCACTTAATATGTTGCAAGTCGCAAAAATGGCTTTATTTTTTATGGCTCTTGCTGATTTTTATTTTTCTTTTCCACTTCAGAGATTCCACCGATTCTGTTTGAAGAAGCTTCACATCCAGCAGGATTGCATGGTTCACATGTTGGTTCTTCTTTTCTTATACAGTGATCTAGTTGTTTTTTTTTTTAATTTGTTAATCTGATGCATAAATTTAATGGCTGAATGGTAGTAACTGGTAATGATTTTATAATCGGGTTTAGCTTCTTTTAAGTATATGCTTGTAACAGTGAATATTATTTGGGAAAACATTCCGGCTTACTGAATCAATTTGATAAATTTGCATTCGAAAACATTCAACTGTTTGCTAATAGCCTTTTCTCTTTCTTTCATTCTTTCTTTCCAATTGTAAAATTCATATAACATTTTCGGTGAAGCATTTAATAAAAACTACAGTTGTGCATTTTTATATATCTTTCTGGATCTTCTTTTTTGGCGCATGTCTTCATTAAAATTATTTTCTTTCTATAACTATAGAATATCAATTCTGTCCTGGTCTGTATAGACATGCTACATGCACTTTGTACAATATTTAATGTAGATTCTTTTTACAACCATATATTATATGAGTTCTGACTGTAGTCTATTGCTGAGATATTTTTCTATACCTATTAACAAAGTGACGATAATCTATTTAGAATGCAGGTGGAAGAATTGTTCCTAGGTTCCAGGAGTTAACTCCAGAAAAGTTGGGAAAGGTATCATCTAAATCTTGATTTTCTCTTGGGGTTATTAAGACCAGTAAATTAAAAAAAATTGGTCTGTTGTCTTTTTTAATTCACATGCAATTGTGGGGTTAGTTATTTAGAACATTTAGCAGTGGCAATATTCTTCCTGTATCCTTTGTTGGCATGGCATGTTGTACACTAAAGATTCTCATGCTCCGTCTATTTTTACATTTGACTACAAGTAATACTATTTGTGATCTATTTACTCTTGAAATTTGAAATTCCACTAAATTTAACATTGAAATTCGTGGGTCCATTCAAACTCCACTACATTGATTTCATTCCACTGTATTAAAACTACTCTTGAATAAATTGGAGTCTCAACAGTCATCATATCATGTGGTTCCCTAAGGATTCTCGATCCCCCTCCTCTGAGTTGCCACCACCTTTTACAGTAAGATCTTACAGGAGTTGGCCTACTTAGACTACGTAGTTATTGATTCTTTTTTTTTACTTGTATTCCAAAAAAAATTGAAATTTTTTTACACTACATTATTGAAAAAATTAATCTATCAAATAATTTCTTTGGAATACCTCTCTCATATTTATTAATATTATAATTAAAATCATTAACAACATGATTTTAGTTAGTGTTAAACTTTTTTTAATGCCGTAGAAACTCCCGAAAATGTGGAAGCGGTTTCTCTCTCTGGAGAAGGTTTTTTAATGCGTCTTTGGAAGAATTTAAAGCGTAGAGTTATTAAAATATTTTCTGCTATAATGCGTCCTCTTAAGAATATGATGCATACAGTTACTGAAAAGATAAGCAGCTTGTTAAATTACCTTCAGAACATATTTGCAACACTTGAGAAAAAGAATCCGTTTGCTGATGCTGATGGAAGTTCCAAGCCTGGAAACTAACAGAAGTTGCTGTCATTCGCAGCTTGATGATATATTGAATTGGGTCTATTATATAGACCAAGATTTACAATTGGTTACATCAGGAAATCAGCTAAACTTAAGGAACAGAAAGCATAAATCAAGCTAATCTATTTACATCAGGAAATCAGCTAAACTTAAGGAACAGAAAGCATAAATCAAGCTAATCTATTTACATCAGGAAATCAGCTAAAACTAAGGAACAGAAAGCATAAATCAAGCTAATCTATTTTAATATACAAGGTAACAAACCGTGATAGTTACAATCAGGATCCTAACAAATTAATGCTACTCTAATACTCCCCCTCAAGGTGGAGCATGGAGGGAGGAGATGCCCAACTTGGAAGTCAAAAAATCGAATTGTTTGGATCCAAGTGCTTTGGTCATAATATCTGCGGGTTGAGAACTAGTGGGGATATGTTGAGTAGAAATAGTCTTGCTGAGAAGATAGTCCCGAACAAAATGGCAATCTAACTCGATATGCTTGGTACGCTCATGGAACACTGGATTAGAAGCAATATGAATAGCAGACTGACTGTCACAAAACAGTTGCATAGGGGCTGCATGAGGAATATCAAGAGAGCTGAGAAAAGACTTTAACCAAATAAGCTCAGAAGTCGCAGCTGCCATGGCACGGTATTCAGCTTCAGCAGAGGAGCGGGATATTGTGTTTTGCTTCTTGGTTTTCCAAGAAATAGGAGAATGTCCAAGAGTAACAAAATAACCAGTGACTGATTTTCGAGTCAAGGGACAACTAGCCCAATCCGAATCACAATAGGCACGAAGAAGAAGATCACTGTCAGATCGAAGAAGGAGTCCTTGGCCAGGATTGGACTTAATGTACCGAAGAACACGAATAGCCGCATCGTAATGTATCTGCATAGGATGCTGCAAAAACTGAGAAAGTGTGTGAACTGCATAACTAAGTTCTGGTCGTGTAATCGTGAGATATACAAGACGGCCAACAATACGTCTATAACGTTTAGGATCATCAAACGGAGGTCCTTCAGCAAGAGCAAGCTTGTGATTGGGATCCATAGGATAAGCAACCGGTTTACAACTTTGAAGTCCACATTCCTTAAGAATATCCAAAGCAAATTTGCGTTGAGTAAGAAACAAACCGGTCTTGCTTCGAGCAAATTCAATGCCAAGAAAATACTTGAGGGGACCAAGATCTTTGATTTTAAACCAGGTTTGTAAATGAGCTTTGACACGGTCACAGAGAGAAGGATCACTACCTGCCAACAAAATATCATCTACATAGACAAGTATAGCAACATAATGGGAACCAGTCGAGTAAGTGAACAACGTATAATCAGCACGAGACTGAACAAAGCCGAAACTGAGGAGAGAACTACGAAGCTTAGCAAACCAATTTCGTGGGGATTGCTTGAGACCATAAAGTGAACGTTGAAGCTTACAGGCGTGACCAGACTTGGTTTGGGAGAAACCGGGAGGAAAACGCATAAAGACTTCTTCATCCAAATCGCCATGGAGAAAGGCATTTTGAACATCCAGCTGAAAAATGCTCCATTTTCGAGCTACAGCTACAGATAAAAATGTACGCACACTTGTCATTTTAGCCACCGGTGCAAAAGTCTCAGTGTAATCTTCTCCTTCGATCTGATTGTTCCCAGCAATAACCAGACGCGCTTTATAGCGTTCAATGGTTCCATCAGAATTGTACTTGATGCGGTACACCCACTTACATGGAATAGCTTTCTTACCAGAAGGGAGAGGTTGAATTTGCCAAGTATGATTGGCTTCCAATGCATCAATTTCGGCTTGCATGGCTTTCTGCCAATGAGGATATTGCATAGCCTCTTTAAATGATTTGGGTTCCAGGTTACTATCCACGGCGGCAAGAAAAATCTGATGGTGCGAAGAAAATAATGCATTAGAAACATAATGATCAATGGAATATTGAATACCTGAGTCGATTGGAGAAGTGGAGAGACGAGGAAAGGGTGTAGTCATTGTGTTGCATACATAATCCTTTAAATGAGATGGGGGACGTCTGGCACGCTGTTCACGAATATCTGCCACAGATGCAGTGTTGGGTTCTGTCAACGGAACCGGTGAACCAGGGACATCCGTGGATGAAGTAATAGAACCCGGAACTGGGGAGGACGAACTCCCCCTGTCATCAAGCTCCGCTGTGGGAGTATCAATAGCAGTAACAGGTGCCACATCATAATCGGTGAAGACAGCTTGTGGTGACGGTACATGGACAGAAGGTGCAGATGAAGTTGCAGCCAATGGAAAAATAGTTTCATGAAATAAAACATCACGAGAAACAAATATTTCATGAGTGGAGATATCCATGACCTTCCATCCTTTTTTGTTGAAAGGGTAGCCAACAAACACACACTTACGGGAGCGAGGAGCGAACTTGTCATGTGGTTTGGGTAAAACAGTAGTGTAACATAAACTCCCAAAGACCCGTAAGTGATCATACTTTGGTGGAGTGCCATGCAAAACTTCATAGGGACACTGACCACCAAGGAGTGGAGTCGGTGTCCTGTTGATGAGGTGAGCAGCGGTCAAGATGCATTCTCCCCAAAGAGATATAGGTAAGTGACCATCAAAACGCAAAGCACGAGCCACGTTGAGGATGTGACGATGACGACGTTCAACGCGTCCATTTTGCTGTGGGGTGTAAGTGCATGATAATTGATGATGAATACCGTAGGATGAGAGAGCCTCTTGGACTACAGATGACAAAAATTCAGTCCCATTATCACTCTGAATTCGCTTAACAGATGCATCATATTGGGTGCGAACCAAGTGGAGAAACCGAAGTAAACATGTGGAAGTTTCAGTTTTATTGCGCATCAAAAAAATCCAAACATGTCTACTAAAATCATCGACTACAGTTAAAAAATAGCGGGCACCAGTTGTAGATGCCATATGATATGGCCCCCATATATCACAGTGAAGTAAATCAAAAGGATGTAAACAACGTTTATTATTAATAGGAAAAGGACGTCGTGGTTGTTTGGCTTTACAACAAACGTCACAAGGAGCCAAATTATTTGCATTGGAAATAAAAGGTAACAAAGATAAATAACGGGAAGATGGATGTCCTAGACGACGATGCCATAGTGCTGCAGAATCTGACGTACTGGCAACATGAGCAGAAGCTGATGATGCACACAATATATACACCCCTTCTCGTTCAACACCCGTTCCAATCGTCCTCTTCTGCTTTAGGTCCTGTATCAAACAAACAGAATTAACAAACAATGCCAAGCAAGACTGGCGCAGAAGCTGAGATACAGAAATCAAATTACAAGCCAACGAAGGGACATAAAGAACATTGGAGAGATGAAGAGAAGAGCCCAAAGTAATGCTGCCACATTGCGTAGCAATATCATGAACTCCATTCGGCAGTCCCACAGAACAAGGAGAAATAGAATGCACATTGGATAGATAGGAGAGTGTGCCCGTCATGTGTTGGGATGCACCACTGTCGATGATCCAAGATGGGTGTAGGTAAAAGGGTGACTTAGAATCAGAAACCTTGAAGGTTTTAGGTGCGGAAGTCATGATGAAAAAAAAAAAAAAAAATGAAGGCTTGTTGATCGTCAAGCTCTTGATACCATAACAGAAGTTGCTGTCATTCGCAGCTTGATGATATATAAAATTGGGTCTATTATATAGACCAAGATTTACAATTGGTTACATCAGGAAATCAGCTAAACTTAAGGAACAGAAAGCATAAATCAAGCTAATCTATTTACATCAGGAAATCAGCTAAACTTAAGGAACAGAAAGCATAAATCAAGCTAATCTATTTACATCAGGAAATCAGCTAAAACTAAGGAACAGAAAGCATAAATCAAGCTAATCTATTTTAATATACAAGGTAACAAACCGTGATAGTTACAATCAGGATCCTAACAAATTAATGCTACTCTAACTGCTGAAGCGATTGACGTAGTCTACGCAGAATTAATAAGGCTTTTTAAAGTTTGCAGTTTAAGTATGAAATACATTTGAGCATTTTAATTATTTTAAAAGTTTGTAGCTAAGTGTGAAATACATTTGAAGTAACAATGTGTGAAATGTTTCGCTACTTGTTCATGTATTTATCTTAGCATTTGAAAGCCTTCTAAGCCATTTTAACTTTCTTTTGTACATCGTGCTTTTTGAATAACTTCACTATTACTTTCAACTCATTTGACTTAAAATACGTTATGAATGGTTCCTTGCTCCTTGGACAACCTGGATTTAAATTGCTTTTGAAGTGCATAGATTATTTAAATATAGAGATTGGACTCTGTTTTAGACTGGATTCTGTTGTAACTAAATCTTTTTGATATACTGTTGATTTTCTTTCTCTAAATCCGTCAGTGATTAACATATTTGATTTTGATTGCAGTAATGCCTTTTCGGCAATATTTAAATCAAATACTCTAATTTCATGGCTTAGAGTTAATTGATTGTCTGGTTTAATTGGTAGTAAATCCATAATACTGTATAAATAGGTTTTCCATACACCTTAATGCTACTTGAGTCTTATTCTTTTTACATGCAGTAAAGAAATGCCTATTTCAGTAGTATAAAAATATGATTCAGATTTAATAACAGCATCGAATTTATACTGCGCGCCAAGGATAAACTCTGGTTAACGTTTAAACATTTACAAGAAAATCTAAGAAATTTTTTTATATCTATGAGCATTAACATTTTTTTGTACAAATATGCATGATTAATAAATTATGGACAGTCAGATATCTTTTCTATTATGAAAATGTTTTTAAATAAATTAGAGTACAATACAATCAAAGAATTTAAGAGAGTAAAATCAAAGAATTTAAGAGAGTACAATCAAATTATTCTATCAGTCTAAATTAAAATTAAAATAATCCAAAATAAATACAGAATTAACAATATATTTATAATTTAAAATTCAAATTTAAAATTTCAAAAACTAAACTGGAGAAAAGAAATCTCAAATCCGCTAATAATGATCGTGTTCATTGTAGTTTACGAGTGACGTACTCAAACTCATGCATATCCAAATATGGATCCAAAATATACCAATTGAATACATTTGAGGCAGAAATCAACGTCCCCTAAAAATAAAAAATATATATAAGAAAAAGACGAAGTTGATATTATAATTATCAGACTTCGTCAAAAACCTTCTACGAAGTCTGATAATTTTAATATCAACTTCGTCCTTTTCTTTTAAATTTTTTTTTTAATAGACAAATTTTATTTTATTTTAGATAAAGGCTTTTAATCTGTTATCGTCTTGCAGACGATATTATCCATATTATCCTTATCTACATCTAGTATGGCGATTCTACTGGGTTAGGTTGTTACTGACAATATTCATATATATATTATTATTATAATATGTGCTTTGTAAGAAAGACTAGTATCATATTTTCTTTGTTATCAGGCGAAATTGGCCATTCTATTTAGGTTTCGTTTGGATAGATTTTTGAAAAACTATTTGTACTATTATTTTTTAGAAGGGCTTCTTTTTCCAAAAGTTATAATCATCTTATATTTGGGTGTACTATTTTGAAAGCACTTTGAGCAAAAAAAATTTTGTTTAATATTAAAATAAAAAGGCACATTTATGTATAAAATGGTTAAAGAAGATGTTCTCGGAGTGAGAACGACATTTAGCAAGTTGTTCTCGAAGTGGGAACGACGTTCAGTAAGTTGTTCCATGAGTGAAACGACATTTAGCAAATTATTCAGTGGGAACGATGTTCAGTAAATAGTTGTTCTCAAGGTGATAACAAGAACAACATTCTTGGGTAACGTCAATAGTCACTTTTGGGGCAAAAGTGTAAATTGTGAGAGTTTTGAGATAAAAATGTAATTATGCAAAAGTAATTTGAAACTTGGAAATAATGTAATAAGGAACAATTAAATCATTTTGATGAATGTTAAAATTATGATTTGATAACTAGATCATGGATTAAAAGAGGAATTAGAATGAAGAGCTAAGTTTGTAATTAGACAAAATTAGATATTTTGAAAAAAGTAACTAAAGTCAAAGATGACCATTAAGTTTTGAAGAGTGCTTAAGGCTTAAGTCACTTAAAAGCAATGTTTTAAAACTCGGATCGGTCATCGACTCGATCGAGGTACTGGATCATTGGTTCAGCTGAGATTGATCGGATTTACTATTCACATATTAAAAAAATATAAATATATTACTTATATTAAAAATTCACATAATAAAACTATCAATAAGCTTCAAAAAATAAATTGATTCTCAATGATAGCAAATATTATATATTTCTAGGTTTCTAGCTCTAGACCATATCCTAACATTGGATTAAAATTGCAATGTAAGCTAAATGCACCTTTTGTACATTGACATAACACAGATAAACTAAATCATGATAACAAATAGTAGGCATGAAATATATACTAAGGAGAAAGTGTCCATCGTTGAGATATTATATACTTCTAGGCTTCTAACTCTAAACCATATCCTAACATTGGATTAAAATTGCAATGTAAGCTAAATACACCTTTTGTGCCTTGACATAACACGAATAAACTAAATCATGGTAACAAATGGTAGGCATGAAATATACACTAAGGAGAAAGTGTTCACCGTTAAGATGAGACCATTAATGTTTATCCTCACTTAACTTCTTGAGATCATTATAAGATGCAATTAAATTACATAAAAGAACTGCACTACTCCAAAATGCCTTCTTGTTTTCACCTTCCTTTTTAATCATATTTATCACAAACTAGGATTATTTGTCTAAAGTGTTTTGTTTAAGGTATGTTTATCACAAGGGATGGCTAGGACACTTTCATTTGTATTCTGAGGACGGTGCGAGGCACTAGCAGTAATATTAGACAGCTAGTTTACACACTTTGCATGCATACATACATTCATGATTATATTGTTTATTGTTTGTTGCCTGAAGTAAACTTTGGGGTTGAGGAGCCCTACAAAGAACCTTAGTTTATTAAGATGTTTATCTCACTCCACGTTTCGGGGATCCACCTTTCAGGTATATAGATAGTGTTGAAGCATCACGTGGCAAGAGGCCATGAGAGAGTTTATTGCATGACATTATATTGTGATGATCTTTTTGATGTACATGACACAATTATGTATTTTAAGAGCATAGGAAGTAGCTGTGAACCATTTTGTATAAGCTCATGTATATTTGTTTAGAGGAACATGTATAGGGTTAATGTAATAATAACATCTGAATGTCATGATGCATTGATGTAATGATGTAAATGTTTATGTTGATAAACCATTTTGAGATATGAAATGTAAAATGGATAGCCTATGCAATGGATTTCTAGGTGAGCCAATGAGGCATGATAAATTAATGTATGTTGAATATCCATGATCAATTAGGTTTAAAATGAGCTTGGAAAAGCATCCCATCATGGTTAAATGCAACAAAGTCTTGTCAAATTTATGCTGTCAAGTATGGTCGATTTGAAATGTCCATAACTTGTTGAGTTCATAACCAAACAGGACTTAGTATATATCATTTTAAAGCCCCAAGAGTCTAGTTTATTGTCTCCAAGTTTGATAATTGTTTTGGGGTAGTGAAGCATTCCCAATTTGGGTTAGAACTAAGACTGCTAGAAGGAGCTAAAATATAAATATTGATGAGTTGTTCCGCTATCAGAGAACGAGAATGCCTTATGTTCAAGGAACAAGAACGTCTTTTGTTCCGGGATGAGACTGTCCCAAGTACAAGAAACGACCCATGTATATGTGGGAATGACTCATGGGAATGTGTTAAGGGAGAAACCCTTAAAAGGAGAAAGGAAAGGAAGATGAAGAGGAAAAGAATTCTGATATTATTCAAGATGATTCTGAAGAGTATCTCTTTACATGTATTTATACAATTCAACATTAACCAACTAATGTAACTACAAATGCTATCTGTCCATACACGTGTAAGCCATTATTATTCACATGCTTCCTAAGCTAACACGTTTCAACAACTAATACGTGTCTAAACTACTAACCACTAAGCCACATAATCAGCTAGAAGAACCGAATCCCTTCTCTCACGGTTTGATCTCCTTCGACTTGTAATATTCCCCTGCTCTTCACAAGTGACCTTGTCCTCAAGGTCAAGATTAGGATAGCAACGTTGCAAATCATCTCCCTTCTCCCAGGTGGCATCTTCAGGAACTGAGTGAGACCATTGAATTAGGAATTCACGAACTTGCTGGTTGTTAGAAGATACAACCCGTTCACTTAAGACAGCCAAAGGAACCTGTACAGGCTTGTTGTCAACAGCGAAGGAAGGCAGAGGATGGGGAGTCACTAGCTGAGTTCCTACACAAGGCTTCAACTGTGAGACATGGAAAACAGGATGAATTTGACATCCTTGTGGTAGTTTCACTTCATATGCAGCAGGCCCCATTACACGTGATACTTCAAATGGACCAAAAAATCTTTTACTGAGCTTATGATTAGCTCTTCGTTCCACAGTGACTTGACGATAAGGTTGTAAGCGGACCCATACCTGATCTCCCACTTGAAAAGATCTCTCCTTGTGGTGTTTGTCATACTGTATCTTCATCCGGTTCTGTGCTCTTTGTAAATGTAATTTTAGATGCTTCATTATATCATTGTGTTGCTGTAACATAGTATCAATGGCTTCTAGTTTTATGAGTCCCCTTGGATAAAAAGGGATCAATGTTGGTGGCTTCCCAAAGACTGCTTAATACGGTGTCATAGCTATTGCAGAATGATTAGCTGAATTATAGTGGTATTGAGCCCAAGGCAAGAATTGAGACCATAATTGTGGTTGCTCAAAACAAAACGAGCGAAGATATTGTTCCAAATATCTATTGGTCACTTCGGTTTGCCCATCCGATTGTGGATGGTAGGAAGACGTAGTCCTCAATGTGGTGCCACTTAGTTTGAATAAATGGATCCAAAATTGACTAAGAAATATACTATCTCTATCCGTCAAAATCGAACGTGGGAAACCATGTACCCGCACAATGAGGTCACAAAATAATGCAGCAACCTTAGCAGCTGTATAAGATGCAGGTAAACTACCAAAATAAGCAAACTTGGATAGCCTATCTACAACTACCAAGATGGTGGTGAATCCTTTAGAGGTTGGTAACCCAGTGATAAAGTCCATAGACAATTCTTCGAACACTCCTTCGGGTATAGGCAAAGGTTGTAACAAACCAGAGGACTTAGAGGTCTCATACTTAACTTGTTGACAAATTTGGCATTCTCTAACAAAGGATTTAACATCCTTACGCATAGTAGACCAGTAGAAGGTAGCAGAAAGTCTCAAGAAGGTTCACAAAACTCCAGCATGACCACCAAGTAAAGAAGAATGAGCCTCATTAATGAGTATAGGAATAAGAGAAGAAGAAGAGCTGAGATAATACCTGCCCTTGAAAAAAATAATTCCATCGCGAACCACAAATTCAGGATCAGAATTGGGGTTGTCCTTAAGCTGCTGATGACGTTGCAACAAGTGTGGATCTGTGGTGTTTTGATTCTGGATCTCAGTTACTATATCAAAGAGTGGCTCTGATAAAATGGTATTGAGATTTCCTTCTTCGAACTTCCTAGATAAGGCATCAGCAACAGAATTTGCCTTTCCAGGTTTATACTCAATTCGAAAAGTGTACCCCATTAACTTGCAGAGGTATTTTTACTGTTCCTCCGTGTGAATGGTTTGTGTGAGAAGCTCCTTGATACTCCTGTGGTCAGTGCGAATAACAAACTTGGAGCCTAGCAAATATTGGCGCCATCTTTTAACCGCAGCCGTTATAGCATACAACTCCCGTATATATATTGATGCATTTGCTAATCTGAAATTTAATTTTTAACTAAAATAAGAGATGGGATGCTCATGCTGGAGAAGAACAACACCTACTCCACTGCCTGATACATTAGTTTCAAGCACAAATGGATCCTCAAAATTGGGCAAACGCAACACAGGGGTTTGAGTCATGGCAGCCTTAAGTTGTGAGAAGGCTTCATCAGCTTTGGCAGACCAGGCAAATGTCTCTGATCCCCTTAAAAGTTCTGTCAAAGGAAATGCTAATGTAGCATAGCTGCGGACAAATTTTCGATAATAGCCAGTGAGGCCTAAAAATCCCCTCAACTGCTTTAGTGTTTTAGGCACAGGCCACTCCACCATAGCAGATATTTTTTTAGGATCCGCATAAACACCATTGACATCAATCACATGACCCAAATACTCCTTTTTTTGAGTGCCAAAGGAACACTTACTAAGCTTGACAAAGAAGCAATGTTGCTGTAAACAATCCAACGCTATTTCCAGATGCTGAATGTGGTCTTCCAATGATTTGCTGAACACCAGGATATCATCAAAAAATACTATGATGAATTGCCGTAGGTAAGGCTTGAATAGATGATTCATAACTGCCTGAAAAGTAGCTGGGGCATTGGTCAAGCCAAATGGCATGACTAGAAACTCAAAATGACCATCATGAGTTCTAAAGGCAGTCTTGTGAATATCAGTGGGTAACATTCTGATTTGATGGTACCCTGCCCTTAGATCCAGCTTTGTAAACACAGTGGAGCCTCCCAATTCGTCTAGGAGTTCATCAATAGTTGGAATAGGAAAACGGTCTTTAATGGTAACAGCATTGAGGGCTCTATAGTCTATACAAAGTCGCCAAGAATTATCTTGCTTCCTAACAAGTAAAACAAGAGAGGAAAATGGACTTTGTGAGTGTTGTATGAAACCAGCATTTAATAAATCAGTTACCTGCCTTTCGATTTCAGACTTCTGGCTGTGAGCATATCGATAAGGCTTGACATTAATTGGTGAGGCATTATCTGTCAAATGGATTGAGTGATCCATTCCCCTGAAAGGAGGTAGGCCACATGGTAATGAGAAGACATATTGAAATCTGACCAAAACTGGCCAAATCTCATTGGGAACTGAATCCTTCAAAGCTAATAATTCGGACCCAATAGTATCCTGCACTTGTAATTTGGTTTCAACTTGCAGAACATCACAAATTCCCCAATCGGATTGAACAGTATCTGAATCACCTCCATTTACAGAACCAAGTCTTTGGCCTTGTAAACATTTCGGTTGCCCCTCCCAAAAGAATTCCATGGACTTATGAATGTAATCATGGGTAACCTTCCCTAACTTCTCCAGCCAAGGCATGCCAAGGATGACACTTAAATCTGCCAATTCCAACACCCATAAATCACAGACAAAACAAGTACCTTGAATCATCAAAGGTACCTTCAAGCACTTTTTGTCAGAAATCATAACCTCACCATTGCCCAAATAAACACGAATTTTATGACTATGGGACATAGGTAGAGATAGTTGAATAGCCAAGTGCTTTTGTATGAAGTTGTGGGTACTCCCTGAATCCACCAGTACTGAAAACTCCATACCCTTCAAGGTAGTTAAAAACATCAGAGAACGATAATGTTGGCCATCATTCAAAGCATGTAGAGCAGCATCTCGTGATTCCCCACTTGAATTGTCTGCTTGCCATACAATGGTTTCCTCTTCAATTTCAGGATCCTGGTCAGATTCCTCTCCCACTAACAGCATCAACTTATTTTTACAGATATGCTTTGAGTTCCATCGTTCATCACAAGTATAACACAGACCCAAATCTCTATGTTTTTGCAAATCAACATGCGAAAAACGTTTTCCATGATTAGGAGCAGGAAGGGCCAAACGTTGTGTTGTGGACACAGGAAGTTGGTTGACTCCCATAGGAGTAGGAGAATGTGTAGTAACAGGTGTAGGATCAACCACCGAATTGAATCGTGTTGCAAATTTGCGTTGTGTACCCTGAAAAGAATTCTTCAACTCACCGAAATGATCATCATATGCCATAGCAAGTTGAATGGCTTGGTGCAAAGAATTGGGTTCCCGTAATTGAACCGCACCTCGAAGCTCCAATTGGAGACCCGATATGAAAAAATTCTTAAGAAGATCATAATCTAATTCAGGAGTTTGATTCACTAACGCCTCAAATTGCTGAATGAAATGGCGAAGAGAGGAGGTCTGGGTCAATTTAGATAACGCCCCTTTCGAATTGGTGAACCCAAGGATGCCAAAACGATGACGAAGAGCAGAACTGAAATCGCCCCAAGAACAAGCAGTACCTGATTTAAAGATCCATTGAAACCAGGAAGCAGCCATACCATCCATCTTCAACCCCGCCAATGGCACCTTGGTGTCTTCTGGAATCGATTGAAGAGTGAAAAAGAGTTCAGCCTTAAAGATCCAATTATTGGGGTCATTGCCATTAAACAACGGCATCTCCATCCGAATCCCTTTGAGTAAGGAACGGTTATCGGTGGAATCTGGACGCAATAGTGGCGAATTTGAAGTATTGCTATGAGGAGGGTCACGGCGAGGTGAATGGTTAGCAATCACCACCTCCTGGAGTTGTTGCATCTGATGAACCAGCAAGGAAATCTGGTTGCGGGTGTCCGTCGCTTGCATCGTTGATTGCGCACGCAATTCTTCAAATTGGGTGTCAACCCGTTGCTTGAAGGAATGAAACTCCTCCGACAATTCTTGAACCCTAGTCATAGCGTCAAGAACAGGGAGTGCAAAATGAAAGCACCAATGTTAAGGGAGAAACCCTTAAAAGGAGAAAGGAAAGGAAGATGAAGAGGAAAAGAATTCTGATATTATTCAAGATGATTCTGAAGAGTATCTCTTTACATGTATTTATACAATTCAACATTAACCAACTAATGTAACTACAAATGCTATCTGTCCATACACGTGTAAGCCATTATTATTCACATGCTTCCTAAGCTAACACGTTTCAACAACTAATACGTGTCTAAACTACTAACCACTAAGCCACATAATCAGCTAGAAGAACCGAATCCCTTCTCTCACGGTTTGATCTCCTTCGACTTGTAACAGAATGTCACATGTGTGACTACAGATTATTCTTAGCGCAGTAAAACGAGCATAACTTGAACTACAGAGCTCCAAATTGAGTGGAGTTTGGACCTATGTGAAGCTAACACATAGGGCTACAAACTTATGAAATCTTAGAGCCATTGCTTTGGGGATTGATCTCAGTTTAATTTTAAAGCCGTTGCCCTATTTGCCGGAAGTTCGTTTAGAAGTAGTTGGCTTGCGATGGGCATATCTTGAGTTATACAGATCCAATCGAAGCTTATTATATGCCGTTGAAAAGCTTAGGATATCTAGTTTAACACAGTAAAATATATAAATTTTTGGTGAGGGCTAGCAGTGCCAACTTTTGGGAAATGCAGAGGCTGTCAATGTGGTACAATACAAAGTATGTACTACATCTTTTGAGTTATGGTATTACCTATAAGAGGTTGTAGGATAAAGATTAATGCTTTAGCAATTTTGTAGACGTTATAATTATGGATTTTAATAAATTCGATACGTAAATAATTAACAAGTAGAAAAGTATGGTTAATAGAAAAGAAAATGTTTTCTGTATTTTAATCAATTACTGTTATTATAACTGCACTTAATAACATATGTGATGATAACAAACCGATCATGAACGAGGTGTTGCACATTAAAATATGTTTTACACATATCGTTTGAATAAAAATAATTATAAGCTTAATTTATCACAATCAAGTTATTATTCTAATTTTTTTATTTATTATCACGTTAACATTATTTAATTAAAATAATTTCATGAAAATCCTTATTCAATTAATTTTCCTTTTTATGAGAAAAAATAATTCCACGATATAATGTTGTGTCATTTTAGATAAAATGACGTTATTTTAATGCATAATTGATAATTTTTTAAATTCTCTTTTCTTCGTAAAGTTAGAAAGAGAGAAAATAAAAAAGAAATAATATAGAAAAAACACTAATTATGTATCAAAATAATAATATTTTATTTAAAATAACACAAAATTATTTGAGCACAAACATTTCCCCTTATTTTATACGTAGACAATGGTCTAACTTCGCCGATGCGAATCACCTTCCGCAAAATATCCTAGCATTTTGGCACCGTGTCCTTACACACAAAATTGAATTTTGCATTGTACGCCGAAAATTAAATAAACACAAAATTGTACGATCCATTAACTTTCACGAGGAAATTTTTTTTGACGCTAG
Source organism: Gastrolobium bilobum (assembly GCF_033153095.1). Classification (NCBI taxonomy): domain Eukaryota; kingdom Viridiplantae; phylum Streptophyta; class Magnoliopsida; order Fabales; family Fabaceae; genus Gastrolobium; species Gastrolobium bilobum. Next base: position 105,157 of record NW_026896219.1, read on the forward strand.
TATGTGGGTTCACTGTTTTTTTTTTTTTTTTTTTTTTACAAAAATAAACAGAGCTATTTCAATATTTTAAATCTATAAAAACTTATGAGGATTACATATTCTTGTAAATAAAAATACATGCAACTACACGCTTATTATTTACGAGAAATTGCAATAAATATGTATTTTTAAATTATTGTTATTGGACTCACGCACTTATAGAATATTGATAATCAATTGTTTTTAAAATATTATAATTACTTTTCTCATAATCATTTATAATTAATTTTTTTGGTCAACATTTATAATTATTTTATTATTGTTAAACTAAAATTAAATTAATAATTCTCAAATGATATTTTTTATTGTTAATTTACTTTTTAAATAAAAATAATGAAAATAATAATAAAATATCATAAAAATAAAAAAATTATAAATATGGTGCAGATTATCTTATACCAGCGTAAAAATAATAAATGTTACACCAAATCTTAACCATTGATTTTCGTGCATCTAACGGTTAAGATTTATTAAGTCTCACTCGTTAATTAATTTTTAATTTCCAATAAATTTGAATTGTTAGATGCAGAAAATCAACAATCAAAATTTGATGTAAGATTTATTATTCTTGCACCAGTGTAAGTTGATCCTATCTTATAAATACAATTGCAGACATTTTTCTCTGTCAAACTCATATAAAAGTGAGTGGATTCTATTAATTTCTTCTCTCTCTTTTTTTCAAAATGGAACCCAATCATTTTTTTTGTAAGTGTGGCAAAAAATATATCTGTCACAAAAAGCAAAATATTTTTCCTATATAATATCTAGAAGTCATATGTTGTATTAGTAAATTACTAAATAATACTGTAAAAATTTAATGAATAATAGTTGACATAATTGATAAGAGCAAATTACCTCAATTGTTTACAGATCTTTTAAATTTTGTAAGGGATTTGTATTTATCATTTAACATGATACAACAAAGTTTTTTACACATATAACATTTGTGGGACCCACACTTATTGAAACAAAAAAAATTACAGCACGCAAAATGAATTTCTGTAATATTACACAATCACTTTTCTTACAACATAATTCTTATGAGTTATTTTTATAAAACTCATATTGTAAATAATTTCATAAACGTTACTCGATAATGCGAGAACTTGTTGAGTCGTCCACATTCTAAAATTTTTGTTTACCACTCAAGCAAAAGAAATTGTGTTATTTACTGAAGAAAAAAAAATTGAGTTTACCAAAAGAAAAAATAATGTAAAAATTATATGAGTTTGGTGTTTGTCATTTTAAATGACATAAGTTATGTCATTTTAGGAGAGAGATAGACATAGAAAAACAGAAATCATGGAAGAGAAAAAGTGGGTGGTTTTTTTTAATTTAAAATTCAAATTTTCTGTGTCTATATCTCTCTTAAAATGACATAAGTTTTTGTCGTTTAAAATGACAAACATTTTTCTCAAATTATATATAGTCCAGGCATAAAATTCAAATTCTAAAAAAGAATAATGAAACTAAGAAATAATTAATTACTATTTGCTTTGAACCAAGGGGAAGGATATCGTAACAACCAAGATGTGTTATTACCGTATTACTATCATGTTACTACCAATCAATCTTATCGTTAGATCGATTATGTTGATCCAATGATTATATTTATTTCCATTTTTGTATGATCATGATTTTTTGAATTTAAAGTGAAAGCATTAAATATGAGAAACTATTACCATAAAAAGTGGAAGCATTAAATATGATAAATCATAACCATATAAAAGTGAAAATAAATAAAGTATTAAATTTGGAAAATCATGATCATACAAAGATAGAAATAAATATAATCATTGGATCAACATAATCAATCTAACGGTGAAATTGATTGATAGTAACATGGTAGTAACATGATAGTAACACAACTTAGTTGTTACAATATTTTTCCCCTTTGGTAATTTACACCAAAATGAAAACCATTTTCGAAAATTAAAAAGAATTGACACGTGCTATGCCGTGGTTATCCCACGCGTGACTCAACTATTATTCATAACTTTGGATAAACTTATATACTAAGCGAACCATTTGGGTCAGATAGCATGTTGTTTCAATCGCGTCAGTGATCGGATAATGGGTGGCGGAGGAGCTATGAGGACGGCGGCGAAGATCGCCGGTGTCGGCGTCCCTACCCAGGGGTTAAGGGGCGCGCCGGTGGTGCACTCGATCGAGCAGTCGGTCTGGAACTCTTCACGACCCGTGTCGGGTGCAGGGGTGTCGGCGAAAGCCGCTGAGGTGGCGCCGCTGCACACGGTGGCGTCATGGGACTTGGACGAATGGGATTTCGCCGACGGCGGTGATTTGGTCATGGAGGCCGGTGAGCCCACGCCGAGAGTGGTGTTTGGCGCTGTCCCCACCTTTCAGGAAGCGAAGGAAGCAACCACCGAATTGAAGGAAGCAATTGATCAGTATATTGCTTTTTTCTTTTCCCCTTTATATTGAAAGTTTCAATTTTTATTTTGTTGTTGAGATTTCAATTTCAATTTTGAAGTCTTCGTTTTGATTCTACTGTTTTCAGTACTGGGTTTTTCTAAAGATTTCATTTTTATGGTGTTGTGAGATTTTTTTGGTTGATACTAGTTAAAGGGTTTTAGATGAGTTTCAATAGGTAGGAAATTTCAAACTACCACTTTTTTTCTACTGCCACTGCCACTTTAATCACCATTTTCTCTCTCTTCGTTCAACTTTTCTATTTCTCTAATTCAATGCTGATTAAAATGGCAGTGGGGTGATACTAGAAAAAAGTAATAGTATGAATATCCTACCCAAGTTTCAATAGCATCCACTGGCACACTATATCAGTATAAAATAAAGTGAGTTTTTTTTTTTTTTTTTTGGAAACTTATTTCTTATTGAAAATGAACTCTCTCTGTTTCAATTGTGATCGATGTTAGTTACACAGAAGGGATATTCTGGGAGCTTTTTCTTTTAACCATCAGCATTTTTGTTTTTCTGTGTGTTTCACTTAAGAAATGTGAATTATGTAAAGTGTGGTTGTGGTTTTAGTCAATTATTTGTGAATACATTATCATAGTTTTAAAACTATACATTTTTTTTTTGGAGATATATCACTCTGACTTCTACAGAGTTCGCAGTAAACATCATGATTTCTTTAGTATCCTAGTTTTATTATATGAAGAGTGAGATGAAAATATTTTTTTATGAAGTCAAGGAAAAGAAATTGGTTTTTGTGTTGCTCTTTTTCATCTATGTAGACTATGCTAATCATTATTATTCCTTTTTTTTGTTAGAAGAGTAAGTTTGAGCATAATGATAATATGAATGGATGGAATTGAAGGCGTATAATCTCGCTGATTGTTTTTGGTTATATTAGGGAATAGCTTATCGCTTTGTTGAGTGTTGGCTTTGATGGTGCACATTGTAATAAATATATGTTAGGATACTTGTTTTTTGTCAAATGTGGGATCTGTTTACTCCGAAGAACATCTTCCCTTATATTCCTCTTTTTAAATCTTTTAGCTTATTTTATCCTTGTTTCTAAAGATATGATTATCTCAATAATTTTGAATAATGTTGAAGGTATTGCTTTTGGGAAGTGTTGGAAATTGACTTATTCACTGTCTGTCAGTTCAATCTGAGTATTTAATTTTGGTCATGTAGAAGTCATTGCTTTCTGAAATCAGATTTTTTGAATTCCCTTTCTTGGGTGCAGGGTGCTATTATGGTAAACAATGGTTATGTTTTATCTATTTTGAACCTTACTGCATTTTTCTGGTGCAGGACATTTGCTCAACACACACTCACTTGTTGTGGATTATCTTAGATCTTATGATACTCATCTCTATACTAAGATCATATGTATTGTTTTTCAGAATTTACCTTTCTCCTGATTCTTCTCGATGTGAGGGCTCATCTCCTGGTAGTGAAGTCTCTGTTATGTCTCCTACTCTTTTCGAGCCAGGGACCAAATCTCGTGTCATTGAGGCCATTTCAAATCCGTCATTGCCAAATCATGCCTTTCAGGCTTTTCAATTGCTTAGTAATAGTTATGAGGCCCAGGTACATGGTGATGTTTTTTTTTTTTTTTTGATAACAACATGGTGATGTTTTATGTCCTAATGAGAACTACTCAATAGCATATGTGTCTTTTTAACATTCCTGTTGTATAAGGCTCCCCGACTTGTGATGATGGTTGATTATACGCAGCCTTATACTTTCATTTTTTAAAAAGAGTCTGTTTCTCAGACTCAAATCCTATTCTGTGCAATATCCAAAATTATTTATTAAATCAGTACTTGGAGTGATTTATTGATTTAATGGGATTCACTTGTCTTTGGTTTCAACCAGACTGTTGTGGCTTCGATTGCTTGTGACCCGAATGTATGGAAAGCAGTCATGGAAAATCCTGCAGTCAATAATTTCTTCCAATCACAGCAGACAGGTAATCATTATTTAATAGATCTCTTATTTTTCATGCCCTTCCATTACTTTTCTTATTTGCGTGCTGGATGTTAATGCTAATTGTGCTGCAGTGGAAGAGTTAACAAATTGTGATGCAGTTGCTGGTTCTGAAGCATTGGAAACTCCTGAAAAAGAGGAAGCTGAGTCAAACCCGGGAAATGGTCTTTTTGATTTCGTGGGTGACATTCTGCAGAATTTTAAGCTTACAGTTACTGAAATGGTAAGCAGATTGTCAAATTACCTTCAGAGCATATTCCCAACACCTGAGAAAGAGAAACCAGATGCTGATGCTGATGGAAATGCAAAAGCGAATTTCCTGGATAATAAGAATTTAATGGGAGGTACCTTCATGGGATTGGCAGTGATTGTGATAATGGTGGTACTGGTGAGGAGGGCTTAAACTTTTATATTTAAAATGATAATTTGTCGAGCTTTCTTATCGTTTTAAAAGTTTGTAGTAAAATATGAAATACAACCTATCCCAGTGGGGATAAAGTTGATGGTGGTGGTGATGATAATTATGTTGATGTAGTTAAATACATTTGGAGTAACATATGAATTGTTTGTCTCCTCGTTTATGTATTTCTCTTAACATCCGAAAGTCAGCCCACATGTTTATTTGTTTGTTTCATTTTATTTTTATAAATTTGTGTTATTACTTTGTACTTTTTGAATAACTTCATCCTTATTTTATAGCTTCATGATAAAGTTTGAAAAATTTGTTATGTCAACCAACAAAAAAAGTTATTTCCGCAAATTTAAGCTGAAGGAAACGTGCATGAATTTCACTGTTCCCATAATTAAATAGCTTTTCAAGGCCTTGCCTTAGCAAAATTTCTAAAGTTGGCGGGGTGGTTCACACTTTCATGGGGGGGGATAGGAAATTGGTTTTAATCAAAATAAAATATGAGTTATGCTTTGTCCCTTGATTTAAGGGACTGTTTTAAATGTTTGTCATGGATCAATTTGAACATGTTATCTATTTCTTGTGGGGCATACCTCTGTACCTGGGCGAAAAGATAGGTGACGGTGGTTCAATATATCATTCATACTACAAAACAAGCAAGGAGTGGTTGAGTGCATGTACTACTGAATCTTCATTTGATGCGACAAATTAACACGGGTTCACAGAAATTTCTTCTTTGCTTTGAAATTTAAACTCCTGATTGCAGTGCATCATTTTCACTTTAATATTCAATAGTGGCCTCATTGACTTGTAACTTGCTTGTGGAATGGCTTTTCAAGCTCTTTCAAGAATAGTCCCTTCGTTTACCATTTGGCTTGTGCTGGCATTTTTTTTTCTTTATTCAGCATCAATGAAAATTCCAGAACAATAGAAGATATTTGAGTTCTAAACAATTCGAGTGTATCAAACCGAAACAAACCAAACTGTGACGTGGCACAAAAATTAAGTCTCCATTACCGGATTAACCTCCAAGTTTAATCTCAACCGTTTGGTGTAGTAAACGTCTAGTGTAGGTATGTTTTTGTGTGTGTGTAGTTCATACGTCTTGTTAGGAGTGTAAATGTTAGGAGTGTAAATGGACTAAGTCGGCCTATAGAGACCTATGACCTATTCTATATTAGGTCATACTTAACCTATTAAATATAGTCAAATAGAGCATGTTTAGACTTTTAAAAAAGTCTATTTAAAAAATAGGTCATAAACTTTCTTTTATATGTTGGGCCTATAAGTTTACAGGCCAGCCTATATTATATTATCTATTTTAAATAAAATTATTATTTTAATAATTTTGAATAATAAAGTAATATTATTTTAATTATTTTTTTAATTGTTGAATATTTAATATGTTTAAACAGGCTAATATGCCTAGCCTAAAGTTTTTGTTTTTTAAATATAGTACTTATAATTTGGACCTAAATAAGACTAACATGTCATGTTAGGCATAAAATATTTTAAAAAGACCTAAGTGTTATTTAAATCAAGACTTAACCTAGTCTAACCTATTTACACGTATACTCTGGTGTATGTTTTAGAATGGAGAAGCTCTCTAATCCGGTGTGATGGAATACACAAGTGTGCTAAACTTAATACTACCTAAACAACTTTTTACTCGTACGAAAACTTTGTACTCATGTACAATTATAGTTGTTTCTGGATCTATGAAAGATTATAAAAAAAAATTTCAGTACCAATTGATGATTGTGTGCATTTCAATTTACGAGTGGTGTACTCAAATGGAAACAGTGACCATTTTGTCACTGCTGGCAAAAAAATTTACTAGACTGCCACGTCAATAGTAAATTTTGCCAAAATGTCACATGACATATTTCGCTACACTGTGTAGTGAAATGTGTTCAAATAATTCACTACAAGTGTAGCGAAATATGTCACGTCAGAACCAAAAATGTCACGTGTCAAACAGGGAGAATTTCGCTACACTGTGTAGCGAAATTCTCCCTGTTTGACACATGACATTTTTGGTTCTGTGCATTCTGACGTGACATATTTCGCTACACTGTATACGAATTATTTGCACACATATTTCGCTACAGCAAAATATGCCACGTAGCAATTTGAAAAAAATTACTGTTGACGTGACAGTTTAGTAATTTTTTTTGCCAACAGTGACACTTTGGTCACTGTTCCCTCAAACTGTTGCATATCCAATATTGATCCAATACGATCCATATGGCAATTAAATACATGTGAAGAAGAAAGCCTTATATATGATATACCCTCTATAAAAAGATAATTTTAAAAAGGAAAAGGGTAAGTTTGTTCATATAAGAGCATACTGGTCAAAACCTGCCATATGATATTTTAAGCTGTTATCCTTGTACATATGTTATTCTTATCTACATCACCTGTGTATTCTAGTCCCCTTGTCTCCTACTCTTTGCACAATAATTCATCAACGTACACCAAAGTTCTCAACAAAAACTGGGTTAGATTGATAAATTTGAGACACAGAAAGACACGTGAGAGGCGCAGTGTGTCACCTGATGCAGGAAAAGATGGGTGACTGTTTTGCAAATTTGAAGTTGAACCATCACCAACTAGGAAGTGATCATCATGACCTAGTTATGGAGTGCCAAGAGTGAGATTTTTCAGATCATTGGCAACATGAAGGGTGACGCGGGTGGGTATCCATGATGAAAGAAGATATTTTTCTAATGTCAATGATTCAATATGTTGCATTCTTCAAAATGGATAGATGAAAGAAAGTAAAAACAAAAGCCAGTGGATCCATCATCCAGTCTGTATTCACTAATATTATCATCTGCTATGGAAGAAAATATTGGAATTAGTACGTTTGTAAAAGTTGAATCTCCTTAAGTCTTGTCAAGAAGGTAACAAATTCTGAGGCAGAAAATTGTTTAAATTATTTATTGTGGACCTACAAAATTCAACGTGTATCATGCAGCGAATTTTTTTTGCTGGAGATCAAGGTTGTGAGATCAATTATATTGGCACATGGCAATGCAGGACATTCCATGCCTGCGCTATTTGATCGCCATTCTTGAAAATCTAGGCACTGGTTGTTTTATTCATGTTAATCACTGCTAATATACATTATATCTTCCTCTGAAATATGCATCAACCCTCGGTCTCTTTTGCCAGTCACTTGGTTTTTGTCTGGTTGACCTCGCTGTAAGTAACAAGAAAAACCAATTTCAACTATTTTGTAACAATTTTTAACGAACAAGAAGTTGACAATGTTGGCATTATCAATGTGAACAAGCCAACTCAAGTGTTTTTTGCTACTAACCTTTCTCAATACAAATGACATGTATAAATGTGCTGCTTCCCATTCATCGGCTGAGAGTGTACCTGGTGTAGAAATATATCATTAGGATTCTGTTGAAGAAAGATATTATTCTCCCATATTGAATTTTAACAGATTCCTGTTAACTAGGAAAGGTAAAAAAAAAAAAAAAACAAAGGGTTTCCCCATATAAAGACAGAAAAGTAATGTTCAAAGAAATTTTATGGAAATTGAAAAGAAGATGGCATAGGCATAAAGGCTTACTCTGATCTTGGTTCCCATCCCCCAATGCACCAAGTCTTCGCATTAACTCCACAAATTCCGGTTTTTTCATGTACTCATGCACAAATTCGTGAGAGTTCTTCGCGAAAACAAGCTCAAAGTCATACTGTGAACAATTAATTTAAATGAGTAGTCTAGAAGAACAAGTCTTTGCAATTCCAATGCTTACCCTAAGAAAGCTAGAAACTTTCATTTTAATAGTCAGGGGCAGATGGGGGAGGATGGGTCTCGGTAAAATTTGGCAGTTTCATAGATAACATACCTCTTCAGCTAATGACTTGAACACGTGGAAGGGGACAATCCATTCAGGACAATCAACAGCATCCTGCAACAAGAGGTCTCGTCTTAAACGGCAGCATAAGTATTAACAGTATGCAAGAGTTGAAGGGCTCTGAATGAGAGAAACGTGTCATCGAATGATAACACTTATTATGCAAAGGCTCTCTACGTCTGTGCATACAACAACCCTTACATCTCAATGTCTCATACTAGTCTGAAATGTAAACTCCAACTCAGCCTTGTGTTATGGAAAACAGTAATTTGATGTTTAGAAAAAGGAGAAGATTTAAAAGAGATTATACCTCCAAATGGAATGTGTACTTTATTCCAAAGGGGCTGGAAGATTTAAATTTCTGAATCACACGGGAGAATTTCAGTTAAGTACAATTCACAAAATCATATCCAAGCTAATACAGATTCCACCCATTAAAAAAATGGTGAAGCAACAGGATCAGGAGAACAAAATTACCTTATCAGAAAATTCTTCATCAAAACGCACCCAGTAGACACTGTTACCAAAAGCCAATCCTTCAGCTGCACATTAACAGTGAAATATAGCATCTCCAATCAAGAATTACAAAAATGGTCTGCCATAGCTATCTGTGAAGCCTATGTTCATGCAATTTACTTTTTGTATAAATTCAATTGAATTTAGAAAATCTCACAAGCATCATGAAAAGAGAGTAAATGTATAAGGAGCTATTTGTGGAATAGATCATTTCTTTTCTTGTAGATAGCACCAACTGAATTCCACAATAGACGTCATATGAAAATATAATAAGTGGAATAGCATATTAAAAAAACTAGTCTTCTATTTGCCTTGACACCATTCACATAGCAAAGACCAAATCTCTACATATACTATTGTTTTGATTAAAATTATTTCCTTGAATATAAAGCAAGCTGTAGTAAACTAAGTCTTAATAAAAAGAGTTATAAATTTCCATCAAATTTATTTTGAAACAACCACCACCATGCCTTATCTCACTGGATGAGATTGGCTGCATGAATCAATTGATGACACAGGACTTTAACAACAAATTAATTTTAAAAGAATAATAATAAGAATATTAGGTGCATCAAAAACCTTCTCTAAGTTTTTTGATAATCACATTGGCATCTGGCATAGTTCCAATGAAAATGCCTCCTGGACGAAGTAAAGCTGACACATTAGCTAATGCTTGCCGGGCACGGGCCTCTGTAGACCAGGAGTAATGCAACGCAAACTGCAGCATTTAAAAAGTTTATCAGATTAGAAACCAACATACACTTTCAAGATGGAAAGAAGTTTGTAATTTGTATGGGGAGAGATTAAAGAGTGTAAACAGTATGACGATTGACTTGTACCAACTAAAGACTGCAGCAATTTTGCTGATTGAAGAAAAAAAATGGCAGTCATCATGAATATAAATGATACACATATCACTAAATTAATTTAATTTGTATTAGGGCAATGGTAGTAGAACAAGGACTTTGCAAGAACAAAGTTAGATGCCAATTAAATCAACATATTAAGTACAATCAAAGAAAAACATAAGAAATTTTAACAAGAATATATGGACCAAAAGTTTATGCAAAAAACAAGGTAGTTACCATGGAGAGGTCTCTTTTAAAGATATTACATTTTCTAGCAGCACACATCCACTTCTCTTTCTGTATAAATACATGGATGATTTATAATTAACTCAAGAGTGCATCATTCACCTGACAACTACAAATATCAAAAGGAGCATCATCTGCAAGAACTTTGTCCAAGCGAACCTGAAATTGTCAATGAAACCTATTTTCAACATCTAAACAAGAAAAACAGAAATTGGTATGGAAGTTGAAGATTACAAGATCACTTTCTCTAAAGGAATTTAACTATAATTTCTTTTTAATTTACTTGATCAAGAACTATTCTGTCAGGTTCTATCAATATATGCAATTCAGTAAACCACTCTAATCAACTCATGCCAACAACATATTATTTTATCATCTTAAAATGAGATAAGAGATAAATTTAAAAGAATAAAAACAAAATTTAAGCTGGAATCAGTTGTAATAAAGTTCAGGTTTTAAAATTATTGTGCCAAGTGGTATGGAAGTATAGTATGCTAGCCAGAATAAAAACAGCAACAAAAAGATAAAGAGAAAAAGATATTAACAAGACATATAAGTTATATGTTCCAAAAGCTTCTACTTCAACTTTGCTAAAGTACAACTGTGGTCAGTTTGAATTGAGTGACTTTTGGGGGAATCAGGAATGAATATGAAGGAAAGGGAAAAGGTTGGGACTCTAATATTGCATCTATTTTCATATATCTTCCCACTTTCATTTCTTCAATTTTCATTCCCTTCTCAATTTGTTCCCTAACAAACCATTAATGTCTGTAAGAATAAACAGAGTTGAAACATGAAGTGCACTTCAAAATATTAGTTAAACTCTTATTTTTGGGATCTAATGAAGTTCTCAAGCATAAAGCAAAGAATTTTTTTTTTTTCAAAGGACAGAAATGTTAATCACCTCATAACAATCTCCACATATGAGGCGAGCAGGAAATGTAAACTTTTTACGTCGCTGATGATGATCAGCATCACCATTGTAACGTGTACGGCAGTCTTTGATCTGGAAAGATTGTTGAATTCAATGAACAGACAGTGAGGACTACAAACACATGAATTAATTGTTGTCTAGAGATGACTTCAATGATCGTGTTAAAAAGCCTTATTCAACTCCATCTCAGTTTGATTTGATGGAAGTGATTATGGAAACAATCAGATAAGGAAAACCAGTTCAGAGAATTGTAGAAAATTTTAACACTTACCGACCCTTCAGCAATATCAATGCCAACATAATATCCAATTTTGGCCTTGTCCCATTTGATAAGATCACCACCCTGGCGAACAATTATGAAATAAAAAAATATGCTTAGCCAATAAACTGGGAATGACATGTAATATATAAACAACTGAAAACCGTTAACACCTTGCCACAGGCGAGGTCAAGTACTGCATCTCCTCGACGAGCATAAAGCTGAATTAAGACGCTCTTAATCTGTTAAATAACAGAATTGACAAGGCTATTAATCAACAAAATGTAAAACTCTGGTGGTTACATTTCCTATAATATAAATTACAGAATACAACACATACCCAGTTATTGAGTTTCTTCAAATGAATTATCGGACTAGCCTCCCGTTCTTCCAGAGTCTGGTTGGATCTTGCACTGTAATGATCAGCTACTTTCCGAGCAAAAATCTTCGTACTTTCATCCTCCAGAAAGTGTGCATCACCTGAACACAATGCATCAAATGAAAATAAGAAGGAGAACCACAACTCCACATCAGTTTTCCACAAGAAAAGCAAGGAAATAGGAAAGAAAAATACACAATTACACATGCTAGCAACTTGGATTACTCATCATACAGTTACAAGAAGTAGAAAGCCTCTACTTTTTTTTCTTTACTTTCCACAATTGAATCATACAAACCCACAACACACAGGAACTTACTATCACAAAATTAGCCTAAACTTTCATTTACATTCAATTGTTGATTCAGCAATGTCCAATGCAATATTTTTCATCAAATATGCTAGCAAATATGATTATTCATTACACAGTCAAGAAGAAGAAAACCACTTTACTTTCCAAACTGTAACTTAGTATTACAAAATTAGAGTGCACATTCAATTACATTTTATTAGTGATTATTAACTCAGTATTCCAGACCAAACCAACGTCCAATACAAAAGCTCAAAAGTTTCCCCTCTTTCCCTTCTACCTTTCCGTTTGAGTATGGGCAACCAAACGAAGCCTAGAGCAAAACCAAGGAGACCCAGATCCACATACCGCAAAAATCACCCTTCAAATGGGGAAATCGAAACAAGGGAGCAAGTGGGGTGGTGCAAAAAGCGTTAAAAAAGTTACCTTCAGGATCATATCTAGCTTTGGATTGAGGTGGAGCGAAAGAGGTTGAAGGAGATTCCTCGTATCCACGTTTCATGGGGACCGATGAAGAATAACAATTACGATAACAACCTAATAGTGCTGCAAGAAGCGTTGGTAGTGTCAGAGAGACAATCAAATGTGTTCCCAAGTTTTTTTTTGTTAATTTGTCTTTTTTGCAGAAAACTAGGAGAGATAATTCGGGTGTTGTTTTATGTTGTGTTGTGTTGTTTTTGTGTCTGAGGGGTTTGTTTGATTAGGGAGAAGAGGGAGAAGTGAGGACAGATATGAAACTGAAAGTGCAATTTAGTGCAGAGAGCATCGTAAATTGGTGTCTGTGGAAGGATTTATAGGTGCTATGGAGAAGGCGGAGTGGACCTAACAGTATAACACCTTGCGATTTGTGATTGGTGGATACCAAATTAGGATGATGCTCTGCGTGACATCTGATTTTGAAAATGGGCTTTATTGTTCTTCTCAAATTTGTTTTATAGTTCAATGGGCCGAAAACCTCTTATTTTGCGGGATAAATAACTTGTGATTTGTTTTTTTTTTATGGAAAAAGTGTGTATTGATGTAAAGTTGTATCATTTAACTAAGAGAAAGAGATAAATAAAGGAGAAAAGAGCGTACATAAAAAAAGTTGTGGGTCCTACCTTTTTTGTGAGAGTGAAAAGATATAAACTTTTTCCATTTTTTATATTATTCCTAATTATCTCTTTTAAGTAGCATTCAAGTATTTTTACAAACTTTAATTCTTTAAGTTAATTACGTGATTAATCTTAAATCAGAGCTTAGTTATAATATTTAATAGGAATCGAAATTCACATACTCGGCCTATGTTATTAATCTTTTTTGGTTTTTACTTTTTAGGTTAAATGGACCTAACACCTTGTTTTATATTTTTTTTAATTTTTTCAATTTTTAGGATAATTTTTAATAAGAATATAGGAAATATTTTCTTACACGGGGCTAATTAATATGGTTATGTACTTGTGTCTGCCATCAAAGGGAAAATTATCTCACTTAATAAAGTAAGAGAGAGGTTATACTTATTACGTTTATTTTTTATTACCAAATTTTAACAGTTAATTATCTCAGTTAATAAAGTTAAAGAGAAGTTATATTTATTACTCTCTTTTTACTATCAAATTTTAACTATTGATTTTTGTCAATTTAACAAAGTTATTAATTAATTATTAATTTTCAATAAATTATAACTATTAAATTGACAAAACTATTAAAATTTAGTAGTAAAAAATTATAAAAGTAAAACTCCTAAAATATACTTACTTGGCCTGCCGCTATGGGGTGTTTGGTAGGAGGAAAAAAATTGACTGAGAAAAGAGGGTAGGTAAAAATATATGGCCATGTTTGGTAGAAGGAAGAGTTAAAAGGGGTTGGACACAATTTTTTCCCATCTAATTTTTTTACACATGGACCAAGAGTAAAATTTAGTAATGGATAGGGTGGAAAAAAAATTTACCTTTGCGGTGGTAAAATTTTACACATAAAATTAGTAAAATTCATCCAATTTTTCCGAAAAAATTTTGGCCTACCAAATACATTTTTTAACTTATCCGGCAAAAAATTCTTTCCAACATATTTTGAGCAAATTTTTGTTCCTGGTAAAAAAAAAATTTCCTATACTAAATGCCTCCCAAAAACCCTTCAAAGTTGTCGTATATAGATAAAGGAAAAATTTCAAAGAGATCCTGCATTTAGGAGATCAGAAAACCAAAAGAAAAATGATAAACAAATGCAGACACAGACACACGCAAACAAAAGCGAAAGAGCTTTTACATTTAAGGTGCAAAATTTAGGTGTCTTGAACCTTTTTTTTTTGGTGAAATTCAGATTTGGACGTTTATTACAGTACTGATATCAGAGAATTGAAGAAGCAAATAAAAAAGCAATGAGAGGCTCAAACTTATATTTTAAGGGTATGATGTTTGTCATTTTAAATGATATAAGTTATGTCATTTTAGGAGAGAGATAGACACAAAGAATAAAAATTATGGGGGAGAAAGTGAGTATTTTTTTAAATTTAAATTTGAAATAAAAAAATATTATTGTATGTCTATCTCTCCCTTAGAATGACATAATTTTATGTCATTTAAAATGACAAACATTTTTTCCATATTTTAAATATGCAAAATGTCCTTTATTAACTGTTTCTAAGAATTTCCTATTTATACTTCATTATTAAACTTTAATTTTTTTAGTGTTTTAATTATTTATTTATTTTAATAATAATTCTTAGTTATATTTTAATTCAATTTTTTTTTACACTTTTAGTAAATTATATGAATAATGTTATGTATAACTAAAATATGTTTATACCAAAAACAAAAAAGAGGTTATAGTTACTACCTCTTTTTCTTACTACTTCTTATTACTAAATCTTAATCGTTGATTTCCGTCAATCTAACGGTTGTAATTTATTGGGTCATATTTATTAATTAAATATTAATTTCTAATAAATTATAACCGTTAGATTGACGGAAATCAACGATTAAAATTTGGTAGTAAGAGGTAGTAAGAGAAAGAAGTAGTAAATATAATCTTTCCAAAAAAATAAAATAAAAATTGCTTAATTCGCTTAAGGGTTGATTCCACTTTGCTCAAAGGATTTCGATCATAATGATTGCGAGTCTCATTTGCGCTTCTCCGCGAGTCACTCCTGTTTGTAGGGAAAGTTTTGGCTGATTGGTTATGCACTGATGCCCACAGTAAAAAAAATGCCATAGATTGGTTATATTAATCACCTTGCAGATATGCCATAGATTGTCGTTGTGTTGAAGTTGGTGATTGTGTATATTGAAGAAGAGAAAAGCGGAAAAGAGGAAGTCTCCCAAAGAGGTAAGCTTTCGATCAGTGTGGTTAATCCCCCCATTTGTTCCACCAGACTCCGAGGGACAATGGCGGACCAGAAAAACATTTTCTGCACACTTAGGGCGGGGGTTCGGGGGCACCACCCCTGATTTTTTTTTTAAAAAAAGATCATGATCCAATTTTTGCTTCCACTTCAAAGGTAAAGCTTTGGTGAATCAACCAAAGTTTTAAGGAAATAATAGATAATGATAATTAAAAAATAAATAACACTACAAAAAGACATTTGTGAAATATAGTATAATTGTAGGGGTTAATAGATCAAAACCCACATATCTATTCGATCCAAAGTTGACCACTTTTGTTTCACAAAAGATCGTGAAAATTTTAGTGTGATTCTCCTCCACTATATAGGTTAGGTAAAAGCGCGTACCGGAAAGGTACTGCGAAAAATAAAATAAAAATATGAAAAATCTTAGAAAAATGGCTAGGTTCAGAATCCTAAGTTTGGAATTAAAATGTTAAGCGTAGCTATTACTGTTAATACTGTGTGCATAAGACTTAAACCACTATAAATACTCATTTTGCACAAAATCCTAGGCCATATTGGCTTCCTACGTGTGTTGCTCAGCTGCTGAGTGCCTCCCCATTGCTGTCACATTCTTCCTCTCCACCTTGTGAGCCAAGAGGGCACCTTTCCTCTTGGTTTCTTCATCAAATCTCATAGTGTGAGTGTGCATTAGACTTGTGAGGTGAGAGGTAGCCATTTGCTGAGTGCTCAGCCTCTGTTTGTTGGAGTGTGTGGGCTGACTTCATGGTGGGAGTTGAGGGAACCATTGTGGTGGCATTTTGAGCTTCAAGAAGCTATCGTGACCAATACCCCAGTTGGTCCTATACATGTGACCTGCTATCAGGAAAAGAACTGCAATAGCTAAATGATGGTGTGCAATATCGGTCAACCATAGACCGCCAGTTATGGGAGCAACTTTTAAGTGAAATCGAAATACAATACACCGTATTGCACAAAAAAAATTATTTCAAAACTTTTAACAAGATTTATGTTATGAAAAAAATATGAAAAAAAGAATTGTTTTTTTATAACTATTTGAACATTGTGGTGTGCCATTCTTGTGCACCTTCAAAGTCAGAACCTTTGGAGCTGATTGAGAGCTTCAAGAGCCACCTTGCTTCTGTTTTGACCCTTGGGTAAGCTTCACCAACCTTGATCATGAGTTTTCTTGGTTAAAAATGAAGCCTTGACATGTTTAATAAGAGGAACAAGTAACCAATGTGATAACTGACCTAAAAGGGTTTAAAGATGCATACTTTAACATTCTAATGTGTTAAAAATGGAACCTTGGGAGTGATATCTCGCGAAATGCAGAAACTGCATTCTGTCGCGAAATATCCGGATATGATATCCGGATATTGATATCCGGATATGAGGTCTTGTGATATCCGAATATGGATATTCGGATATGGATATCCGGATATGATATCCGGATATGTCCCTGACATATATTCGGATATTCTGAGAATTTCGAGAGAGTAGCTGTACTGTTCATACAGAATGGGATTTTGGGTTTGTGGACCCATGATTGGTTAATGTGGACTTCTGTAATAATTAATCTAAGTCAGAATCAAAGTGATTAAGGGGCTTATGGCTTTGTGAGAAGCCTAAAGGCATGAAACGTAAAAGGAAAGCGTTGTCTTTATGTCATATACTTGTGGAGTATGATTGTTGATATGATTGCTGGTGTAAAACAGATTGTGATTCTGCTGTTTGTGGACTTTAAGCTTGTTGGATTCTTATTTGGATAGTTAGCTTAAGAGGTAAGCTTTTGTGTCCTCAGTTTAGCCATTGTTGGTTCCACCATACCCCATGGAGGAATGATTTATATGCATGATGTAATTCCCTATGATATGTATGTGATGTTTCGCCTAACGGGAATATGATCTTGTGGGCAGGTACGGCATGGGCGTGTACTATTGTGGGTTGTAGACGTACGTACATCCTGCATTCCTCTGGCTAGTAGAATAGTTAACTCATATGACATGACACTGATTTTGGAACTTATATGATATTACTGCTTTTGAACTTATATTGCACATGTAAGTGAGCTTGGGGTGGAGAAATCCTTGAGGACCTCTTGCCTTACTGAGATTTCTGTTTAGAGATCTCACCCCACGTTTGGGGCACATATTTCAAGTTCAGGTAACTCGGGGGTTGAGACCTCGGGCGGCAGGAGGCCGGAGCTGAGTTAGACATTGCTTCTTTTATTGTTATAATTGGATGCTGGCATGTTTTCTGCTATCTTTAGGATTATGTTGCTATTGTTGAGACTCTGTTGGGCTTGTTGCCTTATTTGGTGAGCATGGAGTTGTCCATGCCACATTGATTGACTATGTCTTATTTTGAGTTTGAGTTGTATTAATGTATCAGGATTATGTCTAGACTACGTGTTGTAGATCCGTGACTTAGATACTCACCTTTATTTATATATTGAGGTTATTCAGTGTAGATAGTTGTTTATTTACAATTACATACAGGCAATATTTTGAAAGTGATTTAAGTAATCAACTTGGTAATTGATAATGACGTCATAATTGAAAAGAAAAAGATATTCCGCATTTTTAATTAAGCGTGGCTTAATACGATGACATGATAACAAACCGGGTATACACGGGGTGTTACAACTTGTTTGGGAGTTATTTTTAGTAGGGGTGAAAGTAGGTAAGGCCGACCTGCAGGGACCTACGGCTCGGCCTACGTCAGTCTAGATCTGACCTAGTATATTTCGTAAAATAGGCCGGGTTTGGGCCTTGAATATATTTCTGACTTTATTTCTTATGTAGGAGGAACTAACATCTTAGCATGTTAGATTGCGTATATGAATATATTAAAAGGTTTTTGGGAGAGGTTATACTTACTACAAGCATCATGATGTGTTTATTGGATCATGTAAGTTATTTTAATTTACATAGTATGGATTTGTTTGTTGGATCTCATGAAATATATGTTATTTAGTTTGAGCATTTTGCTTTTGAAAGTGACTTAAATGCAGATTGTGATGAGTTTTGTTGGGATTCTTGATTCTGTTTGGACGTTGAAATTTTGATTTTTGGTTTAGCAACAAAATTTGAGTATCCTGTGAAGTTAATTCATGGTTCTGCTTCGAAGTTAAAAATTAAACAGGCTAACAGGTCAGGCCAGACCATTTTATTTTATAAACAGGTCAAGCCAAGCTAACAGTTAGACTCGTACTAGACTTGGGTCAGGCCAAATTAAAATTTTTTTACATAGGCTTGGGCTTTTTGAGGCAAAGCTTAATCCAGCCCAACCCACTTTCACCCCTAAGTTTTATGAGAGAAAAGAAAGGAAGAGAAGAGTTTTATTAATCCATTCCCTTATTTGTGAGTTTAAAAAAGTGAGAGAAAAGACTCGTGGATTTTCACGAAACCCTCCTTGTTATTAAAATTAAAATTACCTCAATTTGGGGGGAGTTTTAACTTCCAAACAAAGGAAAGAAATGCCCTTTATTTCCCTTCCTTTCCCTTGAATTTCTTTCCTTTTCTTCTCCTCCAAATTCCCAAAGAAAGCCTTAAAGTTGTTAGCATCATTACAATTTTTCACTCCTTTGTTGGTGTCATTTTCATTCATTAATTTTCAAAGAACTTTACAATTACAAACAAATCAATTCAAAGTTGTTAGGATCATTACAATTTTTCACTCCTTTGTTGGTGTCATTTTCATTCATTAATTTTCAAAGAACTTTACAATTACAAACAAATCAATTCAAAGTTGTTAGGATCATTACAATTTTTCACTCCTTTGTTGGTGTCATTTTCATTCATTAATTTTCAAAGAACTTTACAATTACAAACAAATCAATTCAAATTTCACTAATCTCTTGCATTTCTAATCTGAGCATGTTTTTGAACCATTGGACCGAAGCTTTTGGTATCCTAGTAAGGTTGTTCCTGAAATCCACATAATAGAGCCCAAAGCGTACAGTATATCCCAAGTTCCATTCCCAATTGTCAAGCAACGACCACGCAAAGTAACCGCGAACATTGCAATCATCTTGCCTGCATTGAATTCATGTTATGTACGGATTAAGATAGCTAGCAAGCAATGTTTCAAATCATCATGTTAGGATTATTTTAGATAAGGATATGTAGAAGAGATCACATAATATTAACGTTATATAGGGCTCGGCAAAATAACTGTACCGAACCGAATCAAAATGAAATGTAACTTTCTGAACAGTTTTAAGAACCGATCTGATTTTATAAACCGATTTAAAAATTGAACCAAATCAAAAAAATTAATATAGAAAACCGGAAGACCCGAATTTAGTTATTTTAACTCAAACAGGATTGAAATCAGTTGGCATACCTGAATTGATTTGAAACTCGTTATAAATCATAAACTGATTTTGAATCACAAACTGGTTCTGAATTGGTTCAAAAAAAAAATAAAACCAATTTTGATAAAATAAGACACTTTAATTCGTTTCAGAAAAAAAAAATGGATTCAGGTCCACCCATATCGAGCCTTAAATTAACATTTAAATAATATTTAGATTATAAGAGAGAATCTCTTAATTTCCATTTTTTCTGGGGGCGTTTGGTTGAAGGTTTTTTGAGATTTTCCTAGGTAAATGAAGTTTGATTTTTAGAAAACCAATGTTTGGTTCAACAGGTTTTGACCAAAATCCATCTATATAAAATGTCTGGCTTTTTGAGAAAGATAGTAATTTGCACTGTTTAAAAACCCGATTTGAGGGTGGTTTTTTAAGAAAATCCGGGTAAAGCACTGTTGACACACTTTTGTCATATATTTTCCTGATAAAATTTTGTCAAACCAAACTACTTTTTTTTAACTTCCCCATCTATTCAACTTTCCCTATGGATACCTAATAATTATATTTCTCTAGTATTCTTAAAATTTATCTTCAACCAAACGCGAACCATTCCCATCCTTATCCTTATTAGTTTCATATTGCAGGAATTCAAGGACTTTTAATAATACCTTATAGCAGCAGATAGGTTTGAGAGATAGTCCCTATGGTACCTTATCCGCTTATCATCCTTTAATGCCTTTTCTAAGGTCATAAAGGGTTTGCTTGGGTCATCCATTCCTGCAATCAGAAGTCTAATAAATGTTAAAAAATCAATATATACTTGAGAATTTAGATAAGCTTTTCAACCATAAATTACTCACCATTCTCTGTTATAATTACTGGGATGTTCCCATATTTGCTTTTCACATACTTTACCAACTTTCTGATACCCCATGGGACAATGTGCAACCAACGTGAAGCTGCCTGAAAAATAAGATTTGTTGATTTAACATGAAGTTTACATGTTAATTGTAGCCTTAGAGTGGTTTTCTGAGCATACCCTTTCTCCAATTGCAGCTCCTCTTCTATATGCTATAATGAAGGACAAGGGAAAATATCAGAAAGTTCCATTCAGCTTCAGTTATGTTTGTTTAAGGCAAAGAAAATGAATTAATAGCTTACATGTTGTAATGACAGCAGCATCAGATACAGCATCTTGCATAATAAGTTTATGAATCCGAGTCCTGTCGTTACGAGTATACACTGAGGTATAGTGATTTATGCCAATAAAATCCAAAGATCCCAGAAGCAAGTTTGAGGTTGCATTAGAAATCTCTGGCAATCTCTCAGCTACAAGATTTTTCATTGAGAGAGGATACATTCCAAAGAAAAGCGGGTCAAGGAACCTGAGTCACATTGGTGTTACACATTTTTTTTGTGTGGAAGATGAGTTCTTAGCTGTTACAAAGCTATTAACTTTTATGATAATCATTATGCTACAAGAAAGGTTACCATCCAAGTGAAAATTCCATGGCTCTGGCTGCTGCATCTTTGTCTTCATCAAGTTCAGTTATGGGTTCATACCAAATGGCATCTAGTGCTATCCCTATTTGACCTCCTTGTTGTTCCTATATTATCCATCAAATATCAAAATTATTTTTGATATTTTCAACTTCTTTATATATACATGCGATAGGATCCGTTTACAAACTTTTTTTGCAAATTATACTAAGAACGACCGGTCGTACACTACATAATTAAAGTATGACCGGTCGTACTTAGAGTAGTAAACAAAAAAGTTTGTAAATATAACTTGCCCCTATATACATGGAACAAATCATTTTATGCTATACTGATATAAAAACAATAAGTCTTAAGCGAAATATTAACCATTGATTTACTAACATCTAACTATCCTAATTTATTAGCCATGTGAACCGATACACTCATGTGAAATCAATGATTAAGATATAGACTCGTGCGAAATCAATGATTAAGATTGAGAGTGTAACTTATATCAGTATAAAATGATCTTGTCCCTGGGTATGAGATGTGAAGATGATCTGTGTCAAACCTTGAAATGTAGTTGGTAACTTCTATAGGCAGCAGCGTGAGACAAGAGAATGTTATGAGCAACAATGTATGGTTCCGTGGATGACTTTCCCTTCTTACATAAAAGATGACCCAAAAGGGAACATCTTCCTGGTGCTTGAATGCCTAAATCATAACCATGGAGAGCGAAGTTATGAGGTTCGTTGAAGGTAATCCAGTGCTTAACTCTGTCCCCAAAAGCTTGGAAGCAGGTATAGGCATAATGCTCGAAATCTTTTCTGTAAGTAAATAGAGATAACTGTGAAGTTCAACCTTTTGTCTCAAAAGCCCTATAACATTGGAGTAACTTACATGATTTGTGTGCTTAACCATCCTTCATATTTATCTTCAAGCATCTGTGGATGATCCCAATGATAAAGGGTTACAAAAGGCTGGATTCCTGATTGGAAAGAAAAACTAAATTTTCAATGCTATTTTTTTTGCTATATTTAAGATCAAATTCCCAATGAAATTCTTGAGTAACCTTTTTCAAGTAATGCATCAATGAGGCTGTTGTAATATTTTATTCCCTCTGTATTGGGTACCCCTGTTCCGTCTGTTAAGTTTTATATAAATGCAGTTAGCACTAAAATCAACCAAATTACACTAAAGTTTTGAAAATGATGCAACTTACTTGGGAAAATTCTTGGCCATGATATGGAAAATCTGTAAGAATCCATTCCCAAATCCTTCATCAAGTTTATATCATTCTGTATAAAAAAGAATTTTACATGTGCTTTAATTGACTGTTTATATTTTTGAGTATAGTTATTTGAAAGGACTAAAGAGAAAAAAACAAACCAAAATTGAAGTCACACCAACATATAGTTTTATAAAACAAAATTGATGTCAATTAACAAAGTAACGGTGTGTGTATAAGCAAAAATACAATAACTACCGCATCATATAGTAAAAGGATCTTTTGCAACTCTTAACACGCTTAGGAACTTTATGACACGTGTTCCCTGTAGGCTAATTTTCTATTACTTAAAAGTTGGTGAAACGTAGTCATCATCATCTTAGAATTCTCTTGTAAATTATTACTATGGCGGTGATCATTCTGAATTTTGTTTATACAATAATCGAATCCTGATCCACATTGACACGTCTACATGGATATTGGCCACATGCACCTTAATTGAGGCAGAAAAAGAAAATAGAAGCATGGAATCTGGATAAAGTAAAGTTGAAGTAAACAAATTTGTCTTCATAGTTCACCTCAAATCGGTGATATTGATCAACTGCCATATCTGCATTACTGAAGTCCACAATTCTACCTATCAATCATCATAATGCAAAACTAGAAATCAGAAACTTATCTGCACCTTAAATTCATTCCTTAAAAGTGTATTAGTTTTGATTACATATATTTGATACTTTTCTGAACATAAAATCTTCATGTCTACCTGGTATCTTTGAGAAAGTATCCCATATGCTATCTCCTTTATTTCCTTCATCAACAGCTCCCTCAAACTACAACATAAAACATTACCAAATTGTTACCTTCTTTGTTAGACAGATTGAACATAGTAGAAGGAAAAGTGGGATGCATACCTGGTAAGCTGAAGAAGCAGTTCCAAAGATAAACCCTTTTGGAAAATCTGTTCTGCTTATTGATTCTGCCCTCACTAGGAGTTGGGCTATGAGGAAAAGAGTAATACTGATCCTCATGGTGGTTGAGTTTTGAAAAGTTTTCTCTAAATGGTTGGAGGCTATTTTGCTTTGATTTTATTATATACAGCAAAAATGCAAGCTATCTTTGTTGTAAAGTTGAAGGCTATGGCTGAAGAAGCAATGGATATGAAGTCCCATTTTTGGTCATGTTATTCAACTTCTTCAAGAGATGAACTCATACGGAATTGGAATGGCATGGCAGTGTGGCACATTTGATAAGCAAGAGATTTTTCCAAATTCTTACTATGGCAAAATTTGGTAGGAGTGTGTGTGTGTGTGTGTGTGTTGTGTATGTGAGAAGGGAGATGAAAAAGGTGTATCCAAATGGTGAGGAAACTTGAACCTCGGGGAATGGCGCTGTCTACGTCAATTTAGGTTCTAGTTGCGGGCAAGAAACCATATGTATTCTTTTCTCAATGCCACCTTTGAAGGGTGCCTTTCCCTTTTTATACTTTCCATTTCTTGAGTATCTTTATGTCTTTGGGGGGTGGGTGGGTGAGTAAGGCTCTCAACCAGAGCATTGAATTTGCGTAAATAATTTCTACTTTTTCTTTTTATTGTTGTGTAAGTTGTGGAACAGTGATTATTTTGTTAGTAAAAAAAATTATCAGACTGTCACGTCAACAGTAAATTTTGTCAAAATGTCACGTGGCATATTTCGTTACACTGTGTAGCGAAATATGTGTGCAAATAATTGGCTATACAGTGTAGCGAAATATGCCACGTCAGAACAAAAATGTCACGTAGCAAAATTCTATCTGTTTGACAGATGACATTTTTTGTTCTGTGCATTATGACGTGTCATATTTTGCTACACTATATAGCGAATTACTTGCACACATATTTCGCTACACAGTATAGCGAAATATGTCACGTGATATTTTGGCAAAATTTACTATTAAGTTTGATAAAAAAAATTTGTCAATAGTAACACTTTCATCACTGTTCCTCAAGTTGTAGCCATGCACTAATTAACTGTAAATAAGAAGAATTATTAAAGAATTGGTGAGATTACTCTTTTCAATGATGTTCTTTTTCTTTAAAGGAAACTGACATATGCATGTACTATAATCTTCACATTTCATCATATGAGATTATTTAAAAAGGTTACTACCAAAAACGTAATAATATGATAAAAAAAAGTGACTATGTCATCCTATGTGAGAATATGAGGAAGTAAGTATATGCATATATAATTTTCCTTTATCTTAATAAACATGAAAATAACATATCTACTTAATTTGTGTTTCATTGTCCTTTTTAAAAATAAAAATAAAAATTAGTCGTAAATTCAAAAATAATAAAAGATTGTGCTGGAGAATTGACTATCAACGTAAAATATTCAATTAGGATCAACTATACAGTTGTGCGAGTGTTTTTCGATTAAAATTTTGTTAGAAGTATATAAAATCATTAATGTAGTCTCACCCAATAGTGGTTCTTTACATAATTTTACAGCTTTGATATCCCAGTTTCGATTCTCGTCGCCCCCACATTCTTTTGGGTTGAGTTAGTTTTTTACAAGTTTAAAATTTATTTTAGGTAAACTTAATTTGTAAAATTAATTTGAAATAGAAGTGGTTTTAAGTGGGTTAATTTATTTGAAAAGTGAGTTTGACATAATGAATGCTGTTTGGATAGTGTTAATAAAAGTAATTTTTAGATGTATAAAAAAAATATGACTTTTCTAATTCAAACGTTATGAGAATAGTAATACAATATTAAATTAAAAATATATTTTTAATCAGTACACCCAAATAAAGTTTTACTCACTGAAAAGGCAACAAAATATTTCTTTCACGTTTAAGGAGTTATAATCAAGTTTGAAGCCAAACTTGATTTTACTTCAATAATACAAAACGCATTACGTTCAAGGCAAAAATTATAAGTAGAACGGGTCCAAACGCAGCAATGGGGATTAATGACATCGTTTAATTCATATAATCTTTACTCTAATAAATTTATTAAAAATTTGTCCACTATGTGAAAATATTCCTTTAGTGATTGCAAATAAATTCTTATTTAAAAAAATTTACATGTAATCTGGGAGGAGCCACAGCCCCTCAGCATAAACTAGATCACCAAGATTTTATTTATTTTATACACGGATTGCAAAGAAAAAAAAATCATTGCGAGGAATGAATATAATGATAAGCGGACGTGCGAAAAATATTTGATGCTATAAAGAAATTTTATTTTTTTTAGATGAGAATAAGAATTGGGCATTTTTTATTTTTTTTCGGCAACTTCGTGATAAAACTAAACTACCTACTTTGTCTCAACACACTGAACAACTTGTGTTCAAATTCAACTTCTGTGGATAATATTTTGGACTATTTTGTGTTTGCCAGTTGCCACAGCCTCTCCAACTAATTTGGATAACTTAAAAACTGGACCTGGTTACATCCGTTTAGATTATGAGTAGATTTTTTTTTTTTTTCGTAAATGAGTAGATTATGTTTTCGATTCGGATAATATTGTGTTCAATTACAACTATGATTTAGAAGTTTAATAAAATAAATTCAATTGAATAAATAAACTGAATCATGATTTAGAAGTCTCGCCGTTTTTAATTTGATTTTTTAAAAAACATTGAAGAAGTTGGCTATTCTTTATCTCTATCACCTTTAACTTGTCTGCACCCTCAGAACCAAATATATAATCAGACTCAATTGAAAAGAAAAAGTTTAGCACCCTTCTCATATTGTTTGCAGAGTTGTTGGAGTTTCCCTTTTTATTTTGCTTTCAATTGCACCGAAAGGAAATGGTTAAAAACATAAATCAGAAATGAGTTTTATATCCAAGCTGTATTGAAATTCAGAATGCAGCACATGCCAAAAATTCTTGTCTCTTGCACATCCTCCTATGAGTTGTCAAAACTCAGCTTGCCAGTACAAAAAAAATAAGCCATTCCACCGTAAAGTATTAAGAGGTGTTATCTACCAATATACATTTTTACACATTTTTACAGTCGTTTTACGTACAGCAACGACAGTGTATGGTTATAATTTTCCACATTTAATGTTTTCATCTTTTGTATGGTCATAATTTCCCGTATTTAATACTCTCAAGCACTGACGGACCCACATTGGGTCACATGTCCACAAGTGCGGACATGTGATTTTGGATTATAATTTTTTTTTTTTGTAGTTATGTAGGTTATTATTTGTCTCTTGGCTCAATATTTATAGTAGGAGTAAATATCATTTTAAGTCCCTAACAAAAAATATGGTCTCCATTTTAGTCCCTTATCAAAAATTAGTCTCGAGGAGGTCCCTAAAAAATTCAAAGTGGATCAATTTAATTAAAATCGTAGTCCTCACAAATTCAAAAAAGACTTACATTAGTCTCAAAAAGACTAAAGTATGTCAACTTTAAATTTCATAGGGACCAGATGACTCTCTTTTTTTATAATAGACTAAAGTGGGGATCAGATTTTTAGTTAGAGACCAAAAATGATATTTATTCTTATATTAGTTAGCAACGTAGCAACGTACATAGATGATTAAAACAACGTAGCAACACAAATTGATTAGAGAGAAAACTTATTCTTCCTCCCCTGTCACGTACCCATTCTCATGGTTTCTCATTTCCATGATTTCTTCATCCTTTGTTATGGAAGCAACTAGATTATGAGCGAGTTCAAGTGTTAATTTAAACATTTTTTACAAAAAAAAAAATTCGGGGGCAACCCCCGCCACTAAATGTGCGGACATAGAGAAAATTTCCTGGGTCCGCCCCTGCTCTCAAGTATATATATGACAACTATTTAATTGCTGCACATAAAGTCGCTAAAGAAATGTAAACTCCTATATATGTATATATCAAGAGGCGTTTCTTTCATGTAATTATTTCTTTTGGACAGACTAAAAAAAACCTATAAATTTTCTCAAAATAACTTATCTTTTTATCTTAAGTAATAGACCTTGAATTTGTACATGATTTAATAATGTTTTAAAAAGTTTAGAAGCATACTTACAACTTTAATGAAGAGATCGAACTCTGATTTTGTAGTTAAGGGGCTGTAAAATCCTTGGGGCGGTGATGTCGCAGGACCTGACGGTCATATTTGGAGCTACAAATATTGGATTTACCCTCGAGGTGTTCATCAACCGATCCAAACCGATTCAAATCGCGGTGATCGAACCGAAAAATCGATAACTGAATAAATCGAAAATCGAAAAATCAAAATCCGAAAAAAAATCGCAAATTTTAATTGGATTGGATCAGTTTTTGGATGGTTTGATGAAAACCGATCAATCCAAACCGATCCAATATATTAATTCTCTTCTACCTACTTGGGTCTTTTCCTAATCATAGCCTAAAAATTTCTAAACCCAAGATTCATTAACCCATCAACTAAACCCAAGAAAAAATCAAGTCACATCTCTTCAACAAAATTTTATCTTTATAGAGCTTCATATTTCATTGCCCAAAAAAAAACTATATTATCATTTACAGATACTTTTGTATTTCAAAAAAAAATTACTAAGTTAATATATACAAAAAGATGTTATTTGCACAATAATCATGAAACCAATTTTAGGATTTTCAATAAACCGAAAACTGATCCAATCCAAACCAAAAAAAATTGGATTGGATCAGATCGGATTTGAAAAAAAGTCCAAACCGAAGGGATTGGATCGGATGATTTTTGCTTCCAAAACCGATCCAATCCAGACCACGAACACCCCTAGATTTACCATTCTCAGATGTTTTGAAAATGTAAGGTTCTAAGCTAAAACTTTTGTAAATGAGTCAAAATCAAATTCTAATATTTGAGTAGCTTAAAAACAAAGATAATTTTTGAGGAGGGGATAAGTGATAAAAAAAATTTAAGTAAAGATATAAATGATTAAAAATTTAAAAAGGAGGTAGTGATTCTAAAGAGAACATACATGGATTTTTTTTTTAAGTTTTCCTTATTTTTTTTACCAACCTCGATAGAAATGTTATAATGAAAAATGTTATTTTTAAATAAGTTTAATAACATGTTTAATTATGGAAAATAATTTTCTTATATAGCATGAAAATGATTATCTTATGTTGTAGAAACAAAATTATAAGTGGGACCCACAGATAAGAAGAGAGAGAAAAATAAAAAGAGGTGAGACTCATCCTTCTTTTATGTGTGTAGAAAATTTATTTTTCATTTAAAATAAGATAAATATAAGCCTTTAATTATTATTTAAAACTTTGAGAAATGCTATATTTACAAATTTTTTGTTTACAAACTACATTATGTTTGACCAATCATACCTTAATCAAGAGTGTATAACCAGTCAGACTTAGTGTAATTTATAAAAAAAAATTATAAACGGATGATTCCCTTAAAACTTTAGTGAATGTTTAAACATTTGAAACATGAGAGAAAGAAACGAGAGTGAAGAGTCGAAGTGATCAAATAATTTTTATTTCTGTTTCGTGAGAAAACACATGTCCATTTTTCATTATAGAAATAAAAATCAAGCAAATCAGGATAACGTTACTTTTCTAAGAATGAATAATGATTAAAAATATTTTTATGATAAAAAAAAGGTTTGGTATTTGTCATTTTAAATGACATAAGTTATGTCATTTTAG
This sequence comes from Gastrolobium bilobum, assembly GCF_033153095.1. Classification (NCBI taxonomy): domain Eukaryota; kingdom Viridiplantae; phylum Streptophyta; class Magnoliopsida; order Fabales; family Fabaceae; genus Gastrolobium; species Gastrolobium bilobum. Next base: position 134,364 of record NW_026896219.1, read on the forward strand.
GAGAGAGATAGACACAGAAAAATGAAAATCATGAGAGAGAGAAAGTGGGTGTTTTTTTTAATTTAAAACTCAAATCATTTTTCTATATCTGTCTCTCTCTTAAAATGACATAACTTTATATCATTTAAAATGACAAACATTTTTCCCTAAAAATAAAAACTTAAAATAAATATGAGAATGCCATCTTTTTTATAAGTTCACTCTTCCAAAAATAATTTAGCAATTCTTAAAACAAATCCATCATAATAAAGCCACGTATCTTTGGTACTACTGTTGTACCAAAGATACAGTGCATCACACCAATAAAAATATTACATATCAGTTAAAATTCTTTTTATTTTGTCAAATTTTTTTTCTCTCCTATGATGTGTAATGCTCTCATTGATGGGATACACTGAATTTTAGTACAACAGTAGTACCAAAGATTTATTCGTTTGATGGAGTAGTCTTCAGACAATAATATATGCTTGTATTTATTACAAATAATAATAATAATAATATATGCTTGTATCCAAATATATATATATATATATATATATATGCATGCTTGTAGGAAGAGAAACTGTCGACCTGTTGCGTTCGTATACAAGAATAATACAAATAATCTGTAGATGGAGTAACCATGTATCAATTTCACGAATTTAAGATTTGTAATTGTAAAGTATTATGAAGAGAAAATTTAGGACTATCCACCTACCTAACCAATAAATATATTTTGTATAATAAGTGATTAGCTAGTGGATAAGGAAGAAAATTTTCAATGACTTGTTGAAGTCGTGACTTCAAATTTTCTATCATCATAATAATATAAAGAATAAAATAAATTATAATTCACTACATTAAGGTTTGTTAAAATAAGGACAAATTTCAAATCTGGTCATAAATTATATTTCACCACATTACAGCAATATTAGCTGTCCGTCAAAGGATGGAGATGATGTGCAAGATCCCACATCCCTATAACCGCAACGCCTCCACAGAAAGCAATTGCCCTAAACTCCAAGTTCCCCTCTCAATAAATACCAATGGCGGAGTTCTTAAAAAAAAAAAAAAAAATGGCAGGAGATACAGAGATTGGAAACTGACGAAAAGTTAAAGATCCATTTGGTGACTTTTGTCCTCACATGCATAATTTGATACCACTATTGAATTAATGACTTTTGAAGTTTAAATCACATGCTATAAATCCCATACATAGCAGCATCCTATTCCTATAAATAGGGTGTGGTTTCTGGAACATCCCAAAATCCCCAAGTTCAATAAAAAGGTACTTCTAAGTATCACAATTTAGAGATAAAAACACTAAGTGTCTTTTGAGTGTTATTTTGAATGAGGTAAATTATCATAATATAAGAGAGAATAATATTATTCTCTTCTTCATTTTAGAGAGGTTGTAGTGAAAATCTTTTTTAATCTTATCCTTGATTTCTCTCAATTGGGTTTTCCGTGTACTTGTGTGTCACTTCAATTGATGTATTTGTCAATCTCTTGACTAGTGAAATTAAGATATAGTTAATTACACTGTTGGTGTCTAAAAAAATGAGTAGTTATTTAATTAGTCACTGTTGCACTATACAGAGAGACTCCCACTAGATTTACATTTACCTGGAAAATTAGTGTGGTTAGTAGTGTCTTGAAATTTCAATTTCTCTCAATTATATTTTAATTGTATAATACTCTGTTACCTAATAGTGATATCAGAGCTGATAGGTTACAAATTACTATCCACGCTACATTATTCACACATATAGTTGTATACTTTTACTGTATTGTTAATGTATATTGAATCTGTTCTAGAATCTGTAACACCCAATCAGCTGCAGGTTTGTTAACATTGCATATGATATTAAGCACAATTACAATCACAACAGTTGAATTAAAATACGGCTAAACTTTTTCTTTTCCGTTAATAAACGTTTTATGCTTAAAACTCTTTCTGTATTTAAAACAAGTCAAAGTTGTAATTATAACTCAAATAAAGTGCGGAATAATTAAACTTTGCTTAAACATATCATTACTTACAAGTTACTACCATGAAGTTCTTATAAACAACATGGCTTCATTTTCAATTTTCTTCATTTCAGTATGCTCGCTGAGTCCATCGCTTAAGCAAGCATCATCAGCGAGCATTTGTGTTTTCTCGCTGCACTGCTCGCTGAAGCGAGCATTGTCGCAAGCAATTTAAATCTGAGGCAGTAACTACTGCCTGGCCCCTGTTTCCTCGCTGGTCTACTTGCTTATGCGAGCATGCTCGTGAGCAATTCAGTAATTTTAACATCCAGTAATAGGTATTTCTTGTTGAGCCATGTCCAGACAATGGCTATTGTCTCCAATTTCATTTGCTCGTTGGACTCCTCGCTTAAACAAGCAGGTCCGCGATCAGTTCTGTAACTTAGGTGATATTGTTTGTTCAATGATACATTCCTAACCAAATCTTGCATGGTTAATGGTACCTAATATAGTATGAATGACAACTCAATGCCTAACAAACATGGGTGTTCTTACATCCTTACACATACATCGAATTATGCTTCTTTCTTGTCTCATAAGTTATCAATCATTTATTGCTTACATACCAAGTTATCTATTTCTTCATTATACTCATGTCATTTGATACTTATAACTCTTTTTTCTTACCTAGCATATGATCTCAATATATCAAAATAAGCTTACAAGCCCTTCCATCATATACATATAACATGTTTACATCAATGTCCAAAGTATCCAAATGTTTACAAAATATATTACACAACTTGGAACTTAACACTTTACAAAATATATAATCAATGTCATTTGCTTAAATACACATCATGAGAGATACAAAAGAACTATGGTCATAGCCTAAGTCCCACTAGTACATATCACATGATCTTCTACCAAAATACCTAGGACTGTTCCAAAATATGCATAGCTAAACTCTATTCTCCAAAATGTATGAACATGTTAAACACATCAAAATGTTCATAAAGCTACACATGTTATATCATGATAATCTATCATGGCCTCTTGCCATGTGATACTCCCGCACCATCAGGGTTAGTACCTGAAATATGATCCCCCATATGGGGTGAGATAAACATATAAGTAAATTAGGGGTCCTTAAAGGATCCCTCCACATCATAGTTCACTTCAAGTGTAACAACAATAAAATACAGATAATACAACATATATATATTCATGCAATGCATATCAATATCAATCAAGACATTCCTTTGGTCAACACACTATCATAGGAATGCTAAAACAACCATTAGTCCTATTGGGCAGAGAAACTATAATGTATGAATTACGCAAGGAATGGTTCATCTTGCAACATACTAGGTGTAAGGAATGGTACATCTTATACCAACACAAGGAATGGTCCATTTTATGCCTCACACAAGAAATTGTACGTCTTATGTGTCAAACACAACAATACATATACAATGCATTATGCTATATCTCAATGTAATTACAACACTATATAAAACCATACTCCTTCGGAGTTTAGTGAAACAAACATGAGATTAACCCTAAGGATTGAAAGCTTACCTCTTGAAGCTCCCTAACCAATAATGTTTTCCTTCAAATCAAGTAACCCTCACACAAGGAATATACTTGAAAAGGTCCAAAAAAACCTGCTACGGAACTACCGATAAGGGGAAAAAATACGATAAGTAGATACATAATTTTGAGTGTGATCAGACAACTAAAAATCAGACAATGACAGAGCGGCCACACACAACTTGATATATCCAACATTTATTTTCCAAAGTGAAGAATACATCAATCAAATATTACACTTCAATGTAAAGTTATGGAATATAACATCATTATCATAATTTGATGACTTACCAAAGCTTGGTTCAATCAAGAATCCAAATCAAGCTCCATTGATTCAATCAATGCTTGATTTATCACCATTTGTCCACTTGGTTCAATCCTTGAATACAAATGAACACAATCTTCATAAAATCATCCATGGGTTGTAATGCAAGAAATCCAACAATCCTTCACGTTAAATTTCGAAAATGAGTGAAGTGGTCCAAATGGTTATTTAAACACATTTTCACCATTCATTTAGCCCCTTAACCATTCTTTCCAACATAAGCTAAGTCTAATTCATGATCCAAAATGATCATCTCACGCCATATTTTCTCAAAGGAAACCTTATTGCACCTTTGGTTTCCAAGCTTGTACATTGAAGTTTTGATGATTACAAAGCACTAACAAGCTCAACTGGATGCACAACATAGAATTTAGTGGAACAAGTCCCAAATGGCACTAGAAGACCAAGGTAACTTGCTAAAGTGAAAGATTAACTTAGAAGTGCAAAGTCAACATCAAAGTCAAAGATTCAAGTGAAGAAAGGAACTAGAAGACTCAAAAGATGAAGACATTTGAAGATAATTGAAGACTTGTGTTTTAATTATGTGTCATGTACTTTTAGAGTCTTAGGATATATGAAGTTGAGTTTATTGAGTCATATCTCTCTAGATTGCAATTAGAAGCATAGACTCATGCATTGACATACAAGTCTCACACACATGGTAATTAAAGAAAGAAAAAGTAAAAGTTTTATTTTAGTCCAAATAGATTTTTTCAATATTTGGTTTTTGATTTGGAAAAGAAAAATTTGATTTGAGATTGATTTCCTTTTTAAAAGATTTGATTTGATTTGGTTCTTGATTTAAAAAAGAAAAAGTTAATTTGTGATTAATTTACTTTTTAAAGATTTGATTAGATTTGGTTTTTGATTTGAGATTGATTTCCTTTTTAAAAAATTTGATTTGATTTTGTCTAATTTTGGAAAGTTAAGTTAAAGATTTGATTTTATTTTCAAAAGGATATTTGGAAAGTTTTGTTAAAAAATCATGATATAGTATTTAGTGCATAAATCTAGAGATTCTTCATAAGGATTTGATTTCGAGAAAAAGTCTATAAATACCATACCAAGAGTTCTTAAGAGAATTAAGAGAGAACTTGAGAAATCCTTATGGTTTGATAAGAACATCATATAGAGCATATGTTTAACATCTAGAGAGAGAAATCTCTTTAATTCTTCTTCTTCTTCTATTTTTTTGTAATTCTAAATTTGGGGAGGTAGTTTTGCTGTGATTAGTTCAATTGGAGTGATATTAGGGCATAGGTTAACAGTGATCAAGGGGTTGATAACAGTCTTGTAAAATTCCAATTAATGTTTGGTTCAAGGGAAGTGATCCTAAGGTTTAGGTTAAGGGTGATCAGGTAGATCACAGCTCTTGTAAAATTCCTCTTGTAAAACGGTTTCTTCAAGCACCGGTTGAGAGCTTGATGATAATGGAACGATTAGCTTCAGTCTGGATGTAGCTCTCAGTGGTGGAGAGAGAACCAGGATATATCCTGGTGTTATCTTCTCTTCTCTTACTCTTTTATTTTCCGCTGCATATTACTCTTCTTTGATTCATTGTTCTTGATAATATGAATCTATTTTAAGGGTTTGGGAATTTTTATTAATTTTTAAATCACTCTTGCATGCTTTCTTAAAAAAAGGATTTTTAATTTTCTTTATTATTTACAAAAAGTTCAAAACATAATTCACCCCCCTCTTGTGTTGTTATTTAGCCATTCTTTCTTTACAAACCTAACATTCAAAACTCGTGAAACTTGAAAAGAATGAGGATTTCTCACCATCAATCTCCTTAAAATCACTCAAGGAGCAAGTTCCAAGCTTCAAGAAGACAAACAACCCTTTTTAGCTCCTTGAACGCCAACTTAGGCGCCTCCTTTGTAAGAACTCGCACTGTTAAATTGGAGTTTTAGTAATTTATAATAATAATAATTTATAATTATGGGAAAATTATTCCATAATTGACATAGGATAATAAGAATAAAATAATAATTTTGGATTAAATCACTTTTCGGGAGAAAAGTGTAAATATTTTGTGTTTTGCGGAAAAAGTAGGCACCGACGTAGATACTCGAAATTTAAATTAAATTATTGATTTTAATTTCATAAAATTTATAAGACACTAGAGTGCAAACATTACAGAGATTTGAGTTAACGGGGTGCATAAGTTATTACCAGCTTAATTAAGTGAAACAATCTTATATGACCTAGACACACTCATTTCTCTCATTCTTTCTTGCCACTCACATATAATACTCTCTCAAACACTTAAACATTTATCTCTTCTTCTTCTCCAAGCAAGACCAAGCCTTTCTCCAAGAAAATATCCAAAGACTTCACCTTTTCTCACCTTTCTTCCACTTGATCATTGTGAAACCTTGAAAACAATTATCTTGGTGAGGAAAACTTTATCTTTGAGCTATAAAGATTCTGCCTTGGAGTGTAGAGGTACCATTCCTCTATTTGTGAGAGTTTGAACCACCTTGGACCTTTGTAGCGAAGTGATTGGGCAAGAAAGCACCCACCTTGCAAGCCCAAATTCGTACACACTGTTGGACAGTAATGGAATGAGGAGAAAAAGCTTGCAAAGACCTTTTCTTTTGCTGTTTTGGAACATTGGGTATACACCTCACCCTTTTCTCTTATATTTTCTATGAAAAGAATAAGCTTTAAATAGGTTTAATGAGAGAACTTGATAACCAAGACACCTACTAGCCTAAAAATGTATAAAAATGCAAGATTGGACCTCTGTTAAGTGTAAAAATGGAACCTTCAAGGATATCTTCGCGAAAATGCATTTCTGCATTTATGTCACGAAATATTCGAATATGGATATCTGGATATAAATATCCAGATATGACCTTGGAAATATTCAGATATTGATATCCAAATATGTCCCCAACAAATATCCGGATATTGTCCTGTTTTCTGCAAAATCACTTAGACATAATCGACTTTAATGAATTAGGACCCTAAATTGAGCTATAGGGACCTTTGTAAAAGGGGTCTAAGTTAGAACCTCTAGGATTAAATGCTTAAGGCTTTGGAAAAAACCTGCAATATGCGAAACAAAAAAGGAATAGAGTCTTTCTTGACATGATAGGCTAGTATATGATTGTTGATGGTATGTATGCTATTAAAACAGATCTTGATGTTGCTGGATATCGTGTTGGTAACTTCGTTGAAATCGAGTTAGTTTTGGAGAACTTAACTATGAAGGTAAGCTTTCGATCCTCTGTTTGATACATTGTTTGTTCCACCAAACTCCATGGCGGGTTGGTTTATGTGCATGGCACGTTTTAAAAATGATATATGTTTATATTATGATTAATTAATATATTGTTGGACTGAATTTTGTTATAGTGCATTGCCATAATTATATGTATGTGTGGTATTCCACACGAGATGATAATCCCTGAGTATGACAGGCCACATGCAAGATGATAAATCCGGTGTGAGGTACGAGGTGGACTCCTTATACTGTAGGTTATAGGCGTGTGTAATGCCTACCTTTTGTTCTCTGACCAGTAGGATACATACACACATGACATGGATATATGCGGCATTGTACATTTTATTTTACATACTACTTTTTTTGTTTTATACTTCTATTATACCTGTAAGTGAACTTGGGGTGGAGAAATCCTTATGGACCCCTCGTTTATTAAGATTTGTCAAAATCTCATCCCTTCTGAGGAACATTTTTCAAGTACTGATATCCATGATGTAGATGCGTCACGAGGCAAGAGGTTGGTGTAGAGATTACATTATGACATGAGACATGCATATTGATGATGATTGATTTATGATTATAAGACATGATTATGATTGGACATGTTGGATTTTGTCTTTATTTGGTGTGAGCATAGGGGTTGTCTATGCCACCATTAAATAATCTTATTTTTATTATTGATTTGGGATTATGTATATGCCACACCATGAGTATGGATGTCGTTATGCCTACTTGACGTAAGAACATGATTAGTATTTTATTTAATAAAGTGAGACAGTGTTTTTATTGATGGATATTGCATTATTTCGTTTATTGCAATATATAAGAAAAAAAGGAAAAAGTTTATTCATTTGGTGATGTTAAGATAAATGCATAATATGATAATGAGCTTCTGTGTATAATTGATTAAACATGCTGCTCCTTGTACCATTGTATGTTAATGCATCGGCGACCGACGAGGCATTACAAGCTCTAAGAATGAGGATTTCTTACCATCAATCTCCTTAAAATCACTCAAGGAGCAAGTTCCAAGCTTCAAGAAGACAAACAACCCTTTCTAGCTCCTTGAACACCAACTTATGTACCTCCTTCAAGAGAGGATATCTCCTTGCCCAATGGTTTTCTAAGAGGTTTTTTTTAGAGGGATATGATCACAATGTAATCCCTAACCTTTTTCATGACAATTGTTTTGTGTTTAGGTGGCTTATTCAAAATGTGATTGTCAAGCTCACATATCAATGACTTTCTGCTTTGAGGGGAAAAACACGAAGAAGAAGATAGCTAATGGACCAAAATGAGATTAACTGTTAATTACTTTAAAAAGCCAACTTTGACTTTTTGGTCCAATTAAAAATATCTATTTGTCATATTACTAATCCAGCCCTTATGTTAACTTCACTCTTGGCTATTAACTTAGCCATATTTTTATGATTCCATAATCCACCAATGTGATTTAATTATGTCTCACTTCATTATTTTCAAGTTTGGGACAACTTTTGCCTAATTGCATTTTTGCCCCGAAAACTCTCATTATTTGTAATTTTGCCCAAAAGTGGTTTTATTACTTAAAATTAGGTCTTTCATCTCATTAATCCCTATTATTCGTGATTAATCCTTTAATCAATTCATAAATTCATAATTCACAGGTTAGAGTTATTATAAAATCCATTAATATTTGTTTATACGGTATTGTTCACGTTTATAGTACTATTCACGACGAAATAGTATAACTCAATACAGTTAATAAATAGAGTATTGTCAATAATATGGATGCAAAATTTGAGATCGAGAAGTTCAATGGGAGTAATTTCTCCCTCTGAAAACTGAAGATGAAAACAATCATGAGGAAGGACAATTACTTAGCCACAATCGAAGACAGACCTATAGAAGTAACAAAAGAAGAAAAAATAGATACTAATGCTATTACAAATCTGTTCCTAGCAAAGATGGACTCGATCTTGTCAAGTGTTGCTAAAAAGAAGATAATAAAGGAAATTTGGGATGTGCTCACCAAATTATATGAGGTCAAATCTCTTCATAATAAGATATTCTTGAAGAAGAGACTATATACTCTTCGAATGAGTGAGTCCATAATAATAATGGACCACATCAACAATTTGAATATATTGTTTCTTAACTTACATCATTGGATTGCAACGTAGTAGAAAGTGAACGTGCCAAGCTTTTACTCTAAAGTATACTTGATTCATATGATCAACTCATCATCAACATAATAAATAAAGAGTTATCAAACATCCTGTCTTTCAATGATATTACTTGATAAACCCTTGGTTTACCATGTTTTTAGGCTATAAAGTATACAAGAATTATATGGTAGATTGCATGGAATTCAAGGCGTTATATGATAAAATCATAAAGATTTGAAAATTGAGCTAATGTTTTGATATCTTGCTCATTTTGAAGGTAAATCCACAAGATTTGGTGCTAAGAAGTGATAAAGGAATCATAACAAAGATTTGAAGCTCAATCTGTCAGCCTAATCTGCAGGATCTTAAATAAAAACAAAAACAAATCAATATTTGGTTGGGAATTGATAGAGATTCATAGGGAGATTTGATGAATAATTAAAAGATATGGCTTCAAAAGTTATAAATAGGGAGCTTGGGGTTAATGGAATTAACTCATTCCCAGACACACAACAGGAAATACACAGAGACCCAAGGGAGGAATCCTGTTGCGGACTGGGGAGCCAAGTCAACATCACACCAATGGAGGCTTAAGGAACTATTTTCTTTCTTATTGCTTTTAATTCCAGTATGCTAGGCTAAGTTTTTATGTAGTTAGGGGTAGATGAAACCCAATTGAATCCTTATGTTTATGAATTAAATTGTCTCTGAATTTTTTTCTTTTTATATTTGAATAAATTTATCTGTCTTTAATACTTTCTATGAGTTTGCTACTTATAGATTGATTTAGGGAAATTGTATGACAATATGGATGTTGGTGCATGAACCTTGATTTGATAAATTTATCACAATCCTTGTGATCTAGGGATAGACATAGGGAAATTATGCAATCTTTAAATTCTTGATCTTAATGCATGTTTTCTTGGGGAATAATCGGAGAACTAGAGTTTTTTCAAGATCACATAGATTTAGGGTAACAAGGAATTGAGCCCTAATTAACTTAGTAAGAATTTATTGGCATTATATTAAAAGAAGATTCTTGACAGTTTAATTCATAGCATATAGAGGAGATTGTGGGAGGTCGAAACCCTAACTACGCTTGTTTTTAATCTTTAAATCAATCATCTTTCCAATTGCTTTTTAATTCTGAATTTTAAATTGCATGTTATTAATTGTTTTCTTTTTAATTTCAATTTTCTTCATCTAAATATTGATTGTCCAACTAAACCGCGATTAGCGAACTAGTGTTTGAAACCCAATCCTTGTGAGAACGATCTCGTACTCCGGTACACTTTTATTACTTAACGACCGGTGCACTTGCCGAGTCGCAACAAGTTTTTGGCGCCGTTGCCGGAGATTGGATCCTTCAACATTAGAAGTAACTAAAAACTGTTTATATTGGACGTTTTAAATTTCTGCAATTTAAATTCTGCATTAATATTTTTTTTTAAGTTTTTTAAATTTTTTAAATTTTTTTTGTTTAAATTTTTTAAATTTTTTTCTGCATTTTCTGCATTATATTTTTTTGTTTAAATTTCCTGTTTTATGCATTTTCTATTTTTCTGCATAATCTTTTACTCTTAGTTTATGCGAGGTATTGTTAATCCACGATCCTTGCAGTTTGATCCTTAGATAGAAAAAACAGCCAAAAAACTCAGAAAAAGCGCAAAAGAAAGAAAAGCAAAAGAAGCAAAAGCATCAAGCTCGACGGAACCAAAGGAGAAACTATGGTTGACAACAACGCGATTTAGAATCCTCCCAGAGCTTTGGGAGATTACATGACTCCAGCCCGAGTTCCGCAGACGGCGAGTATTGTTAGACCCAATGTGAAAGCTAACAACTTTGAGCTCAAGCCAGCACTACTAAACTGATTCGAAAAGATCAGTTCGCTGGAGGAAGTACCGAAGACCCCTATAGTCATCTAGAGAATTTCTTGCTCTACTGTGATACCTAGAAGATGAATGGAGAATTCAAAATGCAATTGGCGTTTTAATAAATACAAATACTAGATATGACATATTTGGTGACTATTGCATGAAAAATTATTTGAGGCCCACTCTTACATAAGCTTCAAGAGGACACTAGTTCGCTCAACAGACTTTATGGATCCTTACGATATTGGAGACTACATGGGCCACTCTAACAACATTATCAGCCATTGCATGAACTATTATTAAGATTAAATTTATTCTTATTATGAAAGCCTAATACATAAAACAAAAGTAAAAAAAAAATCAATCAAAAATGAAGAAAAAAGATGCAAGAGCTCGGAAAGGATCCAATAGCCAAATCCAAATAATTCAAGCAGGATAACTCATCTCTTTTATAAAATAAAAGCCCAAAAGAAAAAGGCCTTGTGAAATTATAGGATAGATAACAATTTGGATTAGCCGAAAACCAAAAATAGTCCTATCCAACAATCAAACAACTAGCCCAAAATACAAACCTAACCCAGGTAATAGCAAACCTATGTTGGTTTTGATATATCCGAAGAAGTTCCGAACCCATAACAAACACACGCTTTGATTTGGAAACCCGAATATACGAGAAATTTTCAAATGCTCACGGAGTACTTTTTTTTCTTGTTTTGTATTATTCACTAAGTGTCGCATCAATTATTATATTAATTAAAAACATTTTTGAAAGTAAGAGATAATAATGATTTACCTAACAAAGATAGTACTCAATAACTAATATAGAGTAAGAACTTTAACTTACTTTAGAGTCACTTTAAAATCTCTGAGAAATACAAATGTTAGGACTAATATATTTGGGCCTAGCAACTTATTTTTATGCTAAACCGTACGAGACCTATTACATTTTAGACCATTATTTTGCTAGACCATTTAGCTTCACGAGGATGTGATATGAATCTTAGTAAAATCTTATCTCAAAAGCTAGTTCATGAGATTCGAGAGCATATAAAGTTTATATAAATCTCACATTAATTATTCATATAATCAATATGAGACTCAAGTCTTATACCTTGCAATTGGATCGTAATATTCTATCATGTTTCGCAGTTTCGGTGCCCACGCAGGTTGGTTTTGTGTTAATTTTTTACTAGTTCTGGGTGAACACTGCAATACTAGCATCACCAGTCATGCCACTTGATTGCAGCTGGGAGACATAGTAGAAAGCTCTGATATCAATTGATATGAACCTAGAAAGAATTTTATTTCAAAAGCTAACTCATAAGGTAGGAGAGCTCAAAGTTCATATAAATACCATATTAGTCAGTCACACATATAACCAATGTGAACTCAAGTTCCAAAAATTGCAATTTGATTCTAACATGGTGACCGACCTAAAATTTTTAAATGCGATTAATATAATATTTAAAAAATTAAAATAAACGAGAATTAATAAATTTGGAAAAATCGGTTTCATAATAATAACAAATAAATCTGGGAATTCGCCCATTTATCAATTGAATTTTAATTTTTTTAAATAAAAAATAAATGACTAACAAAATTAACTAAATTTTGGATCATTAACTCAATTTGACCCAACTTTAAACACTAACCCAACTTTGAGTTAGGTCACATTAGACCCAACAAAAAGAGTTAAGAAAAAATTGATGTTAAATTTTGGTAACTATATTCATTATTTTATCGAATTATTGGAGTAAGTTCATATCAATTTTAACAGCTGTACTCCTAATATATACCCATTGAAACTCTAAAATTGCTAGATTTTGTATGAAAACAGAAGGCCATCTTGGTAATTTTCATTTTTCCAATAAAAAGCCCACGGGTTCCGCCTTACTCGAAGTGTCTAATTTGTTTTTTCACTTTGTTCTCTCTATCTCTCCCCAGGGTTTTGCTTTTTAGCTTAAACCCGCGGCCATGGCGATGAGGGCAGCACTGGCGGCGCCCCGCGGTTTGCGGCGGCTTTTCTGCACGAACTCAACCTCTCCTTCTCCTACCTTCCCTTTCGTTCCTCCGCCGTCTGCGGCGGCGCCTTCCGCCCGACAGATGGCGGATCCCAGCACCAACCTCTTCGTCTCTGGTCTGTCTTCCTCTATCCTTATTATTATTGATTTAACAGCAATATAAAGTGAACTGAAACCTTGCTTCTCTGTTATTTTGCTTTGTGAATCTGTTAGTGTATGTTTGGATTTTCCATGGGTTTTAACTTAAATAAAGTGTGTGTGTTTGTGTTATATATTTGATATGATTGTTAGCGGACCAGAAAATGATACATGGGGACACAGAATTAATCGGATGCTAACTTCTAAATCATGCATATTTTTGAAGTTTCGAACAGATTAAGGTTGTCTGTTCTACTCAATTGTTCTGTTACTCGTATGTAGCATTATTGATTCTGAATTTCAGAAGAAAAGGACACTATAAAAGATGTTAGGTTTCTTCTTTTGCGATAACCGCTAGCTCAATCAGCTTAAGCTTTTCCTAAATGTGAATCCCTTTTTTTTCCTTTCTGATCTGAAATTTAGAATATTTATATTGCAAAAGAGCAATGTGAGGAGCACGAATATGCAACAAGTAATTTTTATTAATCCTGTTAAGCATTGCTGTTTCTGAATCAATGAATTGACCTTAGAAGGAGCTTTTTCCATATTGTTTGTGAAGAAGGAAGATTTGGTGATTAAACGAATGAATGAGAATCTGAAAGATTGACGAACTAAAAAATACACTGTGAATTGGCGGAGAAATCAATAGGTATAAGTAGAACAAGAGGAGGGGCTGTGATAAGGAAAGACCTTATCTATGAAGAACAATGGGGGAGGAAGAAGGAAAGAACAGAGAACAGAGGAAGAGGAGAATGAATCGATTGTATTATTACTCCATGAATGATCCTTCCTATTACATCCAGATACCCTTTTATACTCAAGGGTCCTTACACTCTTAACCAACAAGGTTTATTACATTGTCTAACTGACTGACAGTAACTGAATAACAAACTAACTACCATTAACTGAACTAATAGTAACTGACTTCCACTAACTAATGTCCTTACTAATTATAGTTCCTCACGATAACGATGTGGGACTATCTTAGTTCTTTTTGCTCGCCTTTCTGCTATACTGGTTTCATGGACTCCTTCTTCTACTTCTCCTTGCTCTTCCCTCGTATCAATACCCTCTCGATCACAAACAACCTTGTCCTCAAGGTTGAAATGAGGATACTGTTGTCTGAAGTTATCCCAGTCTTCCCATGTGACAGTTTCTTGGGCCATATCTGCCCATAGAACTTGCACCTGTTCACACGGCTTGCCATCTTCTACTATAGTTCTCCTTTGCAATATTTGTTGTGGTTCCAAAATGGGATGGCCACTAGTAAAGACTTCTGGCAATGGAAATGATGGAGGAGTAGCATGCCCTTTGAACGGCTTCAGCAATGACACATGGAAGGTGTTGTGTATCTTTGCTGTTGTTGGTAATTCTAGCTGGTATGCAACTTGGCCAATCTGTTTGAGTATAGTAAAAGGTCCAAAATACCTTCTTGCAAGCTTATTAGACATACGATTAGCTACTGATGTTTGGCGGTACAGCTATAATTTGACCCACACCAGCTCTCCAATGTTGTAGTGGATATCTCTTCGATGTTGATTGGCATTCTTTTGCATCTTCTGCATCTTCTGCTGGGCATGTTGCAAGTTCCTCTTTAATTCTGAAAGCATCTCCTGTCTGGTGCACAAGAGCCTGTCCACTTCTTCTAATGAGGCTGAAGAAGGTAAGTAGTCGAGTATAGATGGAGGTTCTCTGCCATATACTGCTTTGAAAGTGGTCATTCCTGCAGAAGAGTGAAAGGCTGTGTTATAGCTAAATTTTGCCTAATGCAAGAAATTGAACCAATGTCTGGGCTGGTCAGCTACAAAACACCTTAAATACTATTCCAGTGTCCTGTTCACCACTTCTGATTGCCCATCAGATTGAGGATGATAGGCTGTGGTTCTCTTGAGTATTGTGCCACTCAATTTGAACAGCTCTGTCCAGAATTTGCTCAAGAATAATGGATCACGGTCAGAAATTAATGACCTTGGGAACCCATGTAATTTGCAGACTATTTGAGAGAATAAAAGTGCCACTTTTGCTGCATGAAATTTGGCTGGTAATGCTCCAAAGTGAGCATACTTAGATAATCTGTCAACTACAACTAAAATAGTAGTGTAACCATTCGAATTTGGTAAGCCTATGATAAAATCCATAGTTAGATCTTCCCAAACTTTTTCTGGTATTGGAATAGGTTGTAGCAAACCTGCAGGAGCTTGAGTGGAGTATTTAGATTGTTGACAAATCAAGCATTGATTCACAATTTTTTTTACATCATGATTCAGGCCTGGCCATGTGAATGCAGCTGCAGTTCTGGCTACTATCTTCTGGATTCCATGGTGACCCCCAGTTGGTGTAGCATGTGTTTCTTGTAATATTTTCTGTATTAAAGGTGATGTGGGATCAAGTAGTAGCTTCCCTTGTTTGAGTAAGAGTCCATCTCTGACCTCCATATTCGTGCTTCTTGTTTGTAAATTCAACTCATTGTAAAGATGCAAAAAATATTGCGACTCCTTATTCTCCTTGCGCAAGGTGTCTAAAATGTCAAACTGAATTGTTGACAGTGTGGACAATGAGAAGGTAGCTGGGTGCCTAGATAGAGCATCAACTACTCTATTTTCCTTCCCTGGCTTGTATACTATGGAATACTGAAATCCTAGTAACTTAGCCAAATAATACTGCTGTTCTGGTGTTTGTACCACTTGATCAAGTAAAGCTCTAAAGCTTTTTTGATCCGTGCGAATGAGAAACCTCCTACCTAGCAGGTACTGGCGCCATTTCTTCACAGCTTCTGTGATTGCATATAGCTCTCTCACATATGCTGAGGCTTTTTGCATCCTTAATGATAGCTTTTTGCTAAAGTAAGCTATTGGATGTTCTTTTTGGAGTAGCACTGCTCCCACACCTAAATCAGAAGCATCGGTTTCAATGATAAATTCCTGGTTAAAATTTGGAAGAATCAGAATCGGTGCTGATAGCATGGCAGATTTGAGGAGCTGAAATGCTTCCTGGGCAGTTGAGGTCCAAAGGAATGAATCCTTTTTTAACAAATCTGTAAGGGGTGATGCAATTGATGCATAGTTGCGAACGAATCTTCTATTGTAGCCAGTAAGTCCCAAGAATCCCCTTACTTGTTTAATGTTTTTGGGAGTTGGCAAATCTGCCATTGCTTGAATTTTTGATTGATCCATATGTACTCCTGTTGTTGAGACAATGTGACCAAGATACTCCACTGATTGCTGCGCAAAAGAGCATTTGTTTTTCTTGATATAAAACTGATTATCTTTCAATGTGATAAGTACTGACCTGAGGTGTTTCCAATGATCTTCGAGGGATTGGCTGTAAATCAAGATGTCATCAAAGAATACAGCTACAAATCTCCTCAAGAATGGCTGCAATTGTAGGTTCATGGTGGCTTGGAAAGTAGATGATGCATTTGTGAGACTAAAAGGCATCACCAAGAACTCATAGTGGCCTTGGTGTGTCCTAAATGCAGTCTTATGAATATCAGGGGGATGGACTTTGATTTGATGATACCCTGCCCTCAAGTCTAACTTGGAAAAAAATTTAGATCCTCCCAATTCATCCATTAGCTCATCTGCTGTTGGAATGGGAAATCTATTCCTGATTGTGATGTTATTAAGGGCTCTATAGTCTATACAAAATCTCCATGAGCCATCTTTCTTTTTGACTAGTAATACAGGTGAAGAGAAAGCACTAGTGCTATGCCTGATAAAACCCAATTCCAGCATGTTGGCTACCTGTTTCTCAATTTCATTCTTTTGGAAATGTGGATACCTGTATGGTTTCACATTGACTGGCTGGG
The DNA here is from genome assembly GCF_033153095.1 of Gastrolobium bilobum. NCBI lineage: Eukaryota > Viridiplantae > Streptophyta > Magnoliopsida > Fabales > Fabaceae > Gastrolobium > Gastrolobium bilobum. The sequence goes on from NW_026896219.1 coordinate 151,452, forward strand.
ATTGTGGTTCTAGATGAATTTCATGATTGAAGTCTCGATAAGGTGGTAATTTTGTGGGCTCTTGAAATATTTCCTCAAATTCATTCAACAGTTGTTGAATTTGTGGACTCCTGACTTCATTGGATACTGTTTGCTGTGAATCTATCACTGTCAGCTGATACAATGAAGCAATTTGACCAGAAGTGTGGATCTTTTTAAACTGGTTCAAGGAAATGGGGCTGCTGTGTTGTTCTCCATTTAACTTGATGATTTCTCCTTCCCATGTGAATTCCATAGTTAGCCGTTGGTAGTCTACCACAATTGGACCTAGGAGTTGTAGCCATTGTACTCCTAGTACCATATCCACTCCTTGGATAGGTAGAACATGGAAATCAACAAGGAATATATGTTGCTGTATCTTGACAGGTACTGCTGCGCAAAATCCTTGACATTTTAGGACTTGGCCATTTCCTACCATAACATTGAATTGTCTTTCTGTGGACATAGGTAGATGTAGGGAAGAAACCACTTGTGGCTGTAGGAAGTTATGAGTGCTTCCTCCATCAACCAACAGTAACATTTCTGTCTTCCCAATATGTCCATGGAATCTTTAGAGTTTGTGGTACCACGAAGCCTGACAGAGCATGGAAACTAATCTGTGGAGTTTCCTGTTGCACTACTAATGATTCCTGATCTATTAACATAGACTCTTCATGAGTAACATCAGCATCAGCATTCAAGGAAATTTCATCATCCGGTACAATTAATATGTGTACAGAAGCCTTACACTTATGGCCACAAAAATATTTTTCTCCACAAGTAAAACATAAGTTCTTGTCTCTCCTCTCTTGTATTTCACTCTGTGTTAGCTGTTAGAATATTAGATATGATATGATTAGATTTGATTAGATATGATTGGATTCTGTCTTATCCGTAAATAGTCTGACTGTATTCTGACTGTATTAGGATTAGGTTTGGATTAGGTTTGGGCCTTACACTTAAGCCCATTAGGGTCTCTATATATTGTAACTCCCTGACACAGATCAATACACAACGTATTCTTTTACATTTAACTTGGTATCAGAGCTATTTCGTTTTGGGAACCCTCGCTTCCGCTTAGAAATCTTGTTCTTCGCTTTAAAACCTAAGCCCACTGCTTAGGAGTCATCTTTTCTTTGCCGTGCGTCCTTCCGGTAAGACATCAAAGGCTGTAAGTTCTCTCCAGGCATCTTCTGCACGTGTCCACATCCCCAAACAGTCACCGGAGCACCATCAGCCACCGTTCAGGCTGCCGGAGTACTTTTCCGGCGAGTTTTCAGTCTGGAACGAACGCGAACAGAACCCTCTCCTCCCGGCGACCTGCTCTGTGGAAGTCCGGCCACCATCGGAGTTGTCACGCGCTCTCACGCGCCTCCAGTCTTCTCTGCGCGTGGGCTTCACGCGCCACCTTCTGCCGGCGCGTGAGCACTATTCCGGCGGCTTTTTCCGGCCGGTCTTGGACAGAGAAGCTCGTCTTCTCCTCCTCTTTCTGGATCTGTGGTTGGTTCTTTGTGGGTCTGGCTTTTTGTGCGCACCTCTTCTTGATTGGTGATCATGTTCGTTTCTCTTTATTCGGTTTGTATCTTTGTGATTTGATACTATGGCAGCAAACCCTCCAATTCATTCGGAGGTCAAGTCTCCATCTCTTCCTTTGAGAAATTCTCCCAATATCATCTCTACCAATATTGGGTCCATTACCTCTTCAAAATTGAAGGGATCTGTTAATTACAAGAACTGGGCCACCTCTGTTCGAGTTTGGTTCTTTGGACAAGGATATGGGAACCATCTCACAACTAAGTCTACTGATGTCCCTAAGGAGGACAAGTCTGATTGGGAAAAGATTGACAACCAGCTTCCGAGTATCCTCTGGCAATCCATTGATCCGATTGTCTTGGATATCTTTTATTCATTTCAAACTTGCACTGAAGTGTGGGAGGAAGCAAAAAACCTCTACACGAATGATGTTCAGCAGCTCTATTTCATCATCTCTCAGTTTATGGAATTGAGCAAATCATCCGACATTCAGATGGAGACATATATTGGCAAGAGTCGCTCTTTGATGCAGGCATATTTGGATATGCTGCCTTACCCTATTGATGCTACTGCATATCGGAAACAGGTGGAACGTCTCTTTATGGTTGCCACACTTTCTGGCCTTCCCGAAGAATATGATAATGTTCGTGATACTATCTTGACTAGTGGGGAGCCTGATCTATCCATGACGTATCAGCGTCTTCTGAATTTGAATAAGAAATCTGCTCCTGCATCGTCTTCTGCTGTTGATTCTACTGCTCTAGTTTCCCGTACTGATTTTCGCGGGCATATTGGAGGTGGACGTGGTTGTGGTAGAGGCTCAGGAGGCCGGGGCCCAGGAGGCCCAGGAGGACGTAGCCCAGGAGGTCGTGGCCCAGGAGGCCCAGGAGGTCCAGTCGGACGTGGTCAGCGACCTCGTTGTCATTACTGTCAGCAACTTGGTCATTATGAGGAACGCTGTTACACCAAGTATCCTCACATGCGACCTTCTTTTGCTGCTAATGTAGCTCAATCGGATATTGCTTCAAATGGTTCAGTCTCTCTCTCCTCTGAAGAATATGCAGCATTCCAGGCCCTTCTCAAGAAGTCCTCTCCTCAATCTCAGGCCTCTGCTTCAGAAACTGGTAATCCTGTTGCTTGTGTTTCTCATTCTGCATCACTTGGTCCTTGGATATTTGACTCAGGTGCTACTGATCACCTCTGTGGTAATAAGGAACTCTTTTCTTCCCTTAGATATTCTAATAATTTACGCTCTTTTACTCTTGCTGATGGAACTAAGGCCCCCGTTCATGGGATTGGACAAATCTGTCCAACCTCCTCATTGACCTTGACATCTGTCTATTACATTCCTCACATCCCTTATAATTTAATATCGGTTAGTAAATTGATCAATTCTCTTAATTGTATTGTCACATTCTCAAACCATTCTGTTTCTGTGCAGGACCCGGGTACGGGGAAGATGATTGGAGTGGGCCGTGAGTCACGGGGTCTGTTCTACCTTGATGTGCCGAGTCCTTCAGTTGCTTGTTCTCTCACAGAATCTCCACAGCTCATCCACAGTCGTCTCGGGCATCCTAGTCTTGCGAAACTGCAGAAGATGGTTCCTCTTTTATCCGGTCTTCAAACTTTAGATTGTCAGTCATGTCAGCAAGGAAAGCACATACGCTCCTCCTTTGCTAATCGAGTCAATAAACGAGCTGATGCTCCTTTTTCAATTATTCATTCAGATGTTTGGGGTCCTAGTCGTAGTGTGTCTATTTTAGGTTTTCGGTATTTTGTCACCTTTATTGATGATTTCTCCCGTTGTACTTGGATTTATTTAATGAAAAACCGTTCTGAGTTGTTTTCTATTTATCAAAAGTTTTCTGCTGAAATTCATACTCAATTTGGTGCTTCTATTCGTATTTTACGTAGTGATAATGCTAAGGAGTATGTTTCTGTTGACTTTTCTCACTTCTTAGCCACACAGGGTACTTTACACCAAACCACTTGTCCTCACACTCCACAACAAAATGGAGTAGCTGAACGTAAGAATAGACATCTCATTGAGATTGCCAGGACTCTTCTTATTCACATGCATGTTCCTCTTCACTTCTGGGCTGATGCAGTCCTTGCTTCTTGCTTTCTCATCAACCGCATGCCTTCATCTGTGCTTAATAATGATATTCCTCATAACTTATTGTTTCCAGATGTTCCTCTCTTTCCTCTATCCCCACATGTTTTTGGTTGTACCTGTTTTGTTCATGATCTCACTCCTGGTAAGGATAAGTTAACATCCAAAGCCTTTAAATGCATTTTTCTTGGTTATTCTCGTCTTCAAAAGGGTTATCGCTGTTACTCTCCTGACCTCAAGCGTTACTTAGTTTCCGCGGATGTCACCTTTTTTGATCAACAACCCTTTAATTCTATCCCATCTCCATTGTCACAGGTTGATCATGTTCTTCCTGTTCCTTTTCTTGACTTGTCTTTGCCAGATGCAGGTGCCTCCAGATAAGCAATCACCTATTGCTCCAGTACCTAAGGACCGTCCACTTCTCACTTATCAGCGTCGTAAGACAGTACCTCCAGTCGACTCGACCCCTGCTGACTCATTGCCCTCTGCAGTTGATTCTTCCCCTCCGGATCCTTCACCAGAGGCTCTTCCCATTGCTCAAAGAAAAGGTACACGTACTACTCGTAATCCTTATCCTCTTTATACCTTCTTGAGCTATGATCGCCTTTCTCCTCCTTATTTCACCTTTGTTTCTAGTCTTTCTTCTGTTTCTATTCCTAAGACCACAGGTGAAGCACTTTCCCATCCAGGATGGCGCCAAGCGATGCTTGATGAGATGACCGCACTTTATACCAATGGCACTTGGGACCTTGTTTCTGCTCCTCCAGAGAAGTCTATAGTTGGTTGTCGCTGGGTGTTTACTGTGAAAGTTGACCTGATGGCCATGTTGATCGTCTCAAGGCACGCCTAGTTGCCAAGGGTTTTACTCAAATCTTTGGCCTTGATTATAGCGATACATTCTCTCCAGTCGCTAAGATGGCGTCCGTCCGCCTATTTCTTGCCCTTGCTGCTGTTCGTCACTGGCCACTCCTTCAACTTGACATCAAAAATGCCTTTCTTCATGGTGATTTACAAGAAGAAGTTTACATGGAGCAACCACCTGGTTTTGTTGCTCAGGGGGAGTCTGGGAAGGTATGTCGTCTTCGAAAATCCTTATATGGTCTCAAGCAGTCTCCTCGAGCATGGTTCAGTCGCTTCAGTTCTGTTGTACAGGCGTTTGGCCTAATTCGCAGTAAAGTTGACCATTCTGTATTCTATAGGATTACATCTCCTAACAAGTGCATCTATTTGTTAGTCTATGTTGATGACATCATCCTCACCGGAAGTGATCAAGACGGAATCCATCAGTTAAAACAACATTTATTCAGTGCATTTCAAACAAAGGACCTTGGGAAGCTGCGTTACTTCTTGGGAATTGAGGTGGCGCAATCTAGACAGGGCATTTCTATCTGTCAAAGGAAGTATGCCTTGGATATCCTAGAGGAGACTGGTATGTTGGGGTGTAAACCAGTTGATACACCCATGGATCCTAATGTTAAGTTATTGCCCAGACAGGGGGAGCCGTTATCTGATCCTGGACGTTATCGAAGGCTGATTGGGAAGCTCAATTATCTTACTGTGACTAGGCCAGATATTTCTTTCGCTGTCAGTACGACCAGTTAGTTCCTTGATTCCCCTTGTGATTCACATTGGGATGCTGCTGTGAGGATCCTCCGATACATCAAAGGAGCACCAGGAAAAGGTTTGTTGTATTCGGATCAGGGAAATACAGAAATTTGTGGTTACTCAGATGCCGATTGGGCAGGATCACCCTCGGACAGACGCTCTACTTCTGGTTATTGTGTCTTCTTCGGAGGAAACTTAATCTCATGGAAAAGCAAGAAACAACCTGTTGTTTCCCGATCTAGTGCAGAAGCTGAGTATCGTGCAATGGCAAATACTACCTGTGAGTTGATCTGGTTAAAGCAGTTGATTCAGGAGCTTCATCTTTGTGAACAGAAACGACCCATGACACTCATCTGTGATAATCAAGCTGCGCTACATATATCCTCTAATCCTGTTTTTCATGAGAGGACCAAACATATAGAGATTGATTGTCACTTCATTCGGGAAAAGATTCAGTCAGGAGAAATCAAGACAGCTTTTGTCAACTCGTCTAATCAACTAGCAGATGTTTTCACTAAAGCTCTTAGAGGTCCTCGGGTTGAATACATTTGTAACAAGCTTGGTACTCATAATATATACGCACCAGCTTGAGGGGGAGTGTTAGAATATTAGATATGATATGATTAGATTTGATTAGATATGATTGGATTCTGTCTTATCCGTAAATAGTCTGACTGTATTCTGACTGTATTAGGATTAAGTTTGGATTAGGTTTGGGCCTTACACTTAAGCCCATTAGGGTCTCTATATATTGTAACTCCCTGACACAGATCAATACACAACGTATTCTTTCACATTTAACTTTAGCCTTTGAATGGTTCCCTTAGGTTGAATAATGTTGGTATTGTTACTGATAGGGTTCTTGGACAATGCAGGGTTGGTTATGGGTGTATTTGTGGGTGTAGGTAATAGTGGTGGGTAAGGGGAATGAAGTTTGGGGTAAGAGTATTTATAGGCTAATTTGGCTTCTTGTATTTTGGCTAAGGCTATGGCATTTGTAAGTGTAGTGGGTCTAAATGAATTTACTTCATGTTGAATTGTTGTCTTCAAACCAGATGTGAAACAGCTAAGTAAAAATGATTCTGATAAACCATTTACCTTATTGGACAAGGTCTCAAACTTCTCTTGATAATCGATGACTGATCCTTGTTGAGTCAACTTTGCTAACTGTCCTTGATAATCTTCCCATTCAGAAGGTCCAAACCGCACTTGTAGTGATTTGAGGAACACTGGCCATGACGTGATTGTTGTGTTTTTCTTAAGCCACTAGTACCATGATAAGGCTTTTCCTTCGAAATAAAATGGTGCAATTCGCAATCTTTGTGTATCATTCATCTCATAAAAATCAAAGAACTGTTCCACTTTGAAAATCCAATCTTGTGCATCCATGGATCCATCAAACCTGGGAACCTTGAGTCTCAAATTTCGAGTTGCTTGATGATCGTTTGCATTGATGTTCCTTTGCTGTGTTTCTGCTACTGAAGATGAAGAACTTCTTTCTTGGAAATTGTCGAAAATCACATCTAATTTGCAAGTGAGTTCTTGAAATTTCTTGTTCAACTGCTCCTTCAACGTGTCTATCTCAGACTGAGTCTGGTCCAGACGATAATCCATGGAGCGTGCTCTAGTTTCTGGAGGCATGATTCAGATGAAAGCACCAATTGATAAGGAAAGACCTTATCTATGAAGAACAATGGGGGAGGAAGAAGGAAAGAACAGAGAACAGAGGAAGAGGAGAATGAGTCGATTGTATTATTACTCCATGAATGATCCTTCCTATTACATCCAGATACCCTTTTATACTCAAGGGTCCTTACACAATTAATCAACAAGGTTTATTACATTGTCTAACCGACTAACAGTAACTGAATAACAAACTAACTACCATTAACTGAACTAACAGTAACTGACTTCCACTAACTAATGTCCTTACTAATTATAGTTCCTCACGATAACGATGTGGGGCTATCTTAGTTCTTTTTGCTCGCCTTTCTGCTATACTGGTTTCATGGACTCCTTCTTCTACTTCTCCTTGCTCTTCCCTTGTATCAGGCTGTAATGTAATCCTTTAAGTTCTTAATTATAATGGGCAATATATGGAAAGTAGAGATTAGAAAGATAATATAAGCTAGAGAAAGTCTCTAATAAAGGAACATTCCCTATCCCTGTCCAAGTGTCCACCCAGGACATGATACAAGGATAATTGCCCAACCCAAAAGGGACCTGTGGTCTACAAGGAACGTATCCCTTAGAAACAAACTTCCAGGGACTGAAATGAGTTGCATTGATTGATTGCTTTGCTGGCATCCTACCTATTTTTATTTAAACTTGCTCTAAATTACTTGGTGCAGTGACACAAAAGAAAAAGAAAAAGTAAAGAACTATAATTGTTTAGCCACCAAAGGAATGTTTTTGATACATCAAATTCCGAGCCAATGCCTCCTCATTTTTGCTTTATAGAAATGCCATAGATGTTACAATTGTCTCTTGCAATTTTTATCCCCGTGAAAAAGACAATTTTCTAGTGCACTGCTAAGATTGAGCCTTTTTCCCATGCAACATGTCATCAGTTTGGCTAACTCTTTTGTTACTTGTATTATTTAGTTTGCTATGTTGATCTTTGGTGTAATCTTAAACTTTCAGGGCTTAGCAAACGTACTACTACAGAAAGGCTCAGGGAAGAATTTGCAAAGTTTGGTGAAGTTGTTAATGGTTTATTCTCCATCTCTAAGCATATTTAACATTCAAGCTGTTCAGCTATTTACGCATTTACTCTTTGTTGTTATGTCTTGAAAATCTAGTCTGAAATGGTACTGGTTTCTTTTTTGCTGTTTTCAGCAAGGGTGGTTACTGATCGAGTCTCAGGTTACTCTAAGGGGTTTGGTTTTGTGAAATATGCTACTATAGAAGAGGCTGCAAAGGGCATTGAGGGCATGGATGGCAAGGTAAGCTGGATTAAACCCTGTCCCTTACACCTTGATGTGAGACTGAGAAATTTATTTCTTTTAGAACATTGTTGCCTCGGATTTGTCTCTACATGTGTATATTCATGCAAAATAAGATTCGAGATTTGGCACATTATAAGATGAAAATTTTATTACTTGACAGTGTCGTCAATGCATTCACCATTCTTGAGGCAAAATTTTGCTTACAGATTGCTGTGAGTTTGCTCCAAATAACACAAGTTTTTTTCAATTCTCTCCCCAACTTCATATGGAATTCAATGATTGAACTCTCCAATATTTAGAGTATCTGCTTCTTAGCCACCCTTAACCTGTAAATTGTGTGTATTGCTATGCTCATATAAATATGCATAGCTTGACCTAGCAACTGTAAATGTGAATTACTGAGTTTCATTAACAGTTGGTTGTTGATTCGATGAATTTTTTATTGCCTTGTTCATGTTAATATGTTTGGGAGACCTTTGTCTGTGTTGTTCTTCTACAAAGTTAATGCACAGGTTGCTTTTTGTTTTGACTTTCTACCAAACTTCTGTGGCTTTTCCAATACTGCTGACTGAAATTTCTTCCATGCAATACAGTTTTTGGATGGTTGGGTTATATTTGCAGAGTATGCAAGACCAAGACCGCCACCGGGACAACCTGTAAATATGACTCCTCAGTATGGCCGGCAGTGATTCCTATTATTTATCTGAAACATTATTTGAGCCTTTTTGAACTGGTTTATTGTTCACATTTCAATTGAAAATCATGAAGTTTTATTTACAAGGACATGTATGCCTGGGTGGTCTTTAAATTAATTACCTATAAAAGTTTTAGATGTTGTAATGGGATGATAACTTTATATGACTCTCTTGCAATGTTAGTTTTCTCGGCAATAGCTCTGAAAATTTTGTGGTTATGGCTACTCCGAGGAAACTGCGTGTTTGTACTATATAGTACTGGTGCTGGTGTTTGGACTGTTTGGAGTTACTTTGAAACGAGATATGATGGTTCTTGTCAATGAAGTATGAGCATGCTATAATTGTGTGGGAGTTATTTGTGTTAGAATTATGTTTATGCTTGCTGCAAAACGGTTGCATATAACCATTGGTGCATGATTGTTAAACATTGAATGTAATGGTTAAGCGATGCCTTGCACAATTGCGCGCACACAATTTGACAGCTAGTTTTTTGTTGGCCGTAGAAAACTAAAGCGCGAACACTGATGCTGAACACAACACGACACGGCGGCATATTAGAATTGAAAGGTTCACATGCTTTGAAGCATGTCTGACATGACTACAGAAACAATTTATCTAAACTGTACACGTTTCTTATTAGCATTGAGAATGGATTTAGTTTAGTTCAACCCAAAAACTAGTTTGAAGGGGGGGAACTTGTTCAAGTCATTATAAAAGAGGTGCTTTGCTAATTTATTTAGCTAATGTGGTGTTATAGCTCTTCCTTTAACTGGAATAGATTAGGTTGTGTAGCTTAGGCCCTTCCTTTTTTTCTCTTCTTCTCTATCGAAACATATTTCAAGGATAGGATTGGACAGGGATAGGTGGAAAATGAATTGCAGAGAAAATTCACCATTTTAGTCCGAAATTGTTTTATTTTTTTTTAATTATTTTCTTATATTTTTGTAAATAACTTATAACTTTCTCAATTTCAAAATAATAATAAAATTTCTTTTTGCTTTCTATGCCAACTTCTCTATCCCAAAAAAGCAATTCAAAATCTATGTATGAGCAAGATAATTATATTAAAATTTATCAATGAATAATTAAAAGTAAGTCTATTCACCACAAATTGGATAAGATTATTCATCTTAACTAATGATTTTAAGTTCAAATTTTAGGTAGGCATATTTGTTAAAAAAAAACGTAATAAGGAGAGTTTTCCCATTCTTAGGGTCATTCCCAACTGGATTAGTTGGATAATTAATAAAACAAATTATTTTAATTGACGAGTTCCAAAATAAATATAAATTTTTATATTTTTTAAGTTTTTGTTTTTATCCACTATTTTTTTTTTCTATTTAAAATTTTGAATTATTTACAGTAAGGGGATATGATTGTTTCTTGTTCTTCCATAATTTGAGAATTGAGATAGTAATCAAATTAATCTTTAAAATTAATATTATATTTTATGGACATTTAACTCTTTTGTAGTTATATCTCTATTATCCATTAATCTTTTTATAAAAAAATAATGTTTTCTTAGTTTTTTGAAATGATATAAATGAAAAATAATATTTTTCTTTAAAATTACTAATATTTAAAATAGAAGGAAGTATTTATGTATCAAAAAATAAATAAATTAGAAGAAGTACTTGCAATGATCTCCATCCAAAAATTCATGCAGTCAACTACCGTTATCATCTTTTAGAGTCTCGTTATTTTGTTCTTTATTGCTTTACTTCTGTCGACATTCCTTGAAAAACTTAGGGTCTCCTTCTGTAAGCCACACAACCCTAGATCTTCAACACCACGTGATTTCTTGTCTTTGTGTGAGATCCTTTTTTTTCTATACCTTACATGCACATATCCTTACTAGACAATGAGGAAATTCGTTTCTCAACATTATCAAAGGAAGTCATTTTTTTTCTATACCTTACATGCACATATCCTTACTAGACAATGAGGAAATTCGTTTCTCAACATTATCAAAGGAAGTCTTATTCCATAATTTTAAATTATTGCTCACCAAGTTAATAGAGTTAACCATGTTCCCATAAGAGAAAATTTTCATTATTCAACAATCAAAGTGCATTACCTATTAAAGTTAGAAAAAATTGATCTACCTAACAACTTCTTTATAATTAATGTCATACCAATCTATATATAAAGGGAAAAATATTAGAAACAACGTCTGCTAGGGTTTGCGATGAACCATGCCGCCAGTCAAACAAGTTCAACAGAAGAGATGGATAACCTTCAACGAGCACAAAAAGTACAAAGGAGGCGAAAGAGAGTTTAGCAATGATCATTCTATGACCCCGAGGGAGGAAGAATGGATGAGAGGAAATCCTTCTTGGAAGGATATTCTAATGAAGCATAACGGAGAATGGCCGTCTGATGATGATCCAGATTTTAATGAGGAAGAGGTGGAATCAGAGGAAGAGGAGGACGATGACATGCAAGTTGAGAAGTTAAGAAACTGAGATTACGATGGAAGTTCATGGATATGGCTGTATGAATTTTAAGTTATCAGATACTTTTAAAAAGAAGGCTTGGAGGAGAACCCTAATAGTGAAACTATTAGGGAAAAGGGTTTCGCTGGCTTTTATGAGACAAAGACTAGAAAATATATGGGCAAGGGATGGCAAGATCTATATAACTGATATAGAAAACGACTACATGATGGTAATATTTGAGAAGAAATAGGACATGGTGTTTGCCCTATCTGTAGGGCTATGGGTGATCTTCAATCACTATCTTGCTTTACGTTTATAGGAACCTGATTTTGATCCTAATAGATCTGCCATAGATAGGGTGACAGCTTGGGTTAGACTCCCAGGTTTCTTGATTGAATATGTGGGCACAAATTTGGTCAAATCTATTGGCAACTGGTTAGGGAAGTTTATCAAAGTCGACCAGACAACAACCAATTTAGCTAGAGGGAGATTTGCATGTGTGTGTGGAACTTGACTTGAATAAACCGCTGCAGGCAGAATATAGGATAGATGGTAGAACTAAAAAGATTGAGTATGAAGGCTTACATCTGATTTGTTATACCTATGGCCAATATGGGCACAAAACTGATATGTGCTCTAAGAATGATGTGCACGAAACAAATCAAGAAAGAATTGCTAAGGAAGGGAAGGAGGCAACAAACAAAGATGATTCCAATCAAAAGATGGATACTAATAACAGACAAATGCCTAGTCAATATGGGCCCTAAATGTTGGTCACTAAAACCAAGAAAGGAAAAAAGACTACAGATATAGAAGGGCAAGGAAATGAAGGTATAGCTACAAAGAATAATAATCCTTTATCTCGATCATCAGACATATATGAGATGCTTAAAGCAGCAACAGAAAAGGAGGAGCATCTTGTAAATGTAAAAGTGACTAATTCCAATAGTGGGAAATTGGAAGATAAAAATGCCCTTGTTCAACATGCTTCCTACGTGAAAGAAAAGAAGAAAAGGTCAATAAAGGTTATTGAGATTCCTAGTGCCTATAATGTAGTTGGGGATGTGAGTGTCAAGGGACAACTTCGAAATGGTGAAAAAGAAGTAAATAACATGACAACATCAGAAAATCAAGAGTTTACTCGAGGAAAAAAGACAAATAGGGAGATTGTTTCCAAGAGAGATCTTAAGGAATCTGACATGAATAATTTTCAGGTAGGAGTGGATCAACCTAAGCCCATGGAGGAGGATCAACATGGAATTTTTCAATCTGGGGATCAAGCACTCAATAATAGTTTGGCCTTGGCTGATTTAAGTTCCAATCCAATCCAACCCAAACCACCTGATTACAATTTTGAAGAAAACAAAGTAGTTCAGATGAAGCTCACGCATCTTCAGCAGTCTCATCTTCCAGGTAGCTTACCTGACGATACACACATCTAGGAGGTAGATCCTGCGACCAATGTGGCAAGTTTCCCATGTACATCTTAGTGTGGTATTGGTGAGGGGAGGCCAAGAGAGATTTAGACCGCACCTTAAAACTCCTTCAGGAAAAACATATAGTATAAATTTTTTTGTTGTTGGAGACAAGAACAAAGGAAGATCATTGTAGAAAATTGATGTGAAAGATCAAGTTTGATAGTTGCATTATTGAGGAAGCCAGAGGCTATATAGAGGGTATTTGGATCATTTGGTCATCACAGGTTACTAGTGTGGTTTTATGCAAAACGAATCCATAATTCTGTTATTTTCGAGTTTATTGCACTGCGGTTTATGCTAGTCCCCAAGAACTTAACAGGATGGGCCTTTGGAGAGAAATGAGGAGTTTGATTGCAAACATTAGGGATCTATGGATCATGTTAGGTGATTTTAATGAAATTGCTCATGTTACTAAGAAGAAAGAAGGTAACCCTGCAGATCCTAATAAGTGCCAAAGATTTCTAAACGTGTTGGAAGATTGTCAAGTAATGGACTTAGGCTGTTCTGGTATTTTCTTTACATAGCAGGGCCCAAAATGGCCCCATCTTGATAGGATTTACAAATGGTTGGATAGAGCTTGTGCTAATATAGCTTGGAGGTTAGCCTATGAAGATGCGAAGGTACATTCTCTCCCCAGACTAAGTTCGGATCATTGTCCTCTTTTGGTTATATTTTCCTCTGTTAACCAAAATTTTCATCTGAGGCCCTTTCGTTTCTTAGCTGGTTGGATGAATCATCATGATTTTCCCAATCTCATAAACACATCATGGAAGTCTGACATTGATATTTTTGAAATGTTAATTCAGTTCATTCCTCATTTGCGCTCATGGAATAAGCATGTATTTGGCAATATTCATCGTAATAAAGATATCCTACTAAATAAGATAGAAAAGATCCAACTTCATAGATCAATTCAAGATACGAAAAGACTGAAGGATTTAGAAGAGGATCTTCAATTCCAGTTGAGATTGATCCTATAACAAGAAGAACTGTTGTGGCATTAGAAATCACGACCTCAGTGGATAGTTGATGGAGACAGGAACACTAAATTTTATCATGCATGTACAATTACAAGAAGAAGTTTTAACAAGGTAGGACGTCTGAAAAATGCAGCAAATCAGTGGATTGAAGATCCGATTCATCTTAAAGTAATGGCTTCTGAGTTCTACAGAAACCTTTTTACTGAAGAATCTTCCCATCGTCGGTAGCTCTCATATGAGAATCTATAGGGGGATATATCAAGCACGGAGGTGGCCAACATGTGTCAAAGACCGATAATGGCAGAAGTTCGCTCCAACATGTTTGCGATAGGTGGCTTGAAAGCTCCTGCAATTGACGGGTATACTGCAGTATTTTCTCATAGAAATTGGAGAAGTCTAGAGGATCAGGTATATAAAAAAATTATATCGATTTGGGATGACCCTTGCCTGTTAGATAGTATCAATTCCACTTTGCTTTTTTTAATCCCAAAAGTTCAAATCCCGAGTTGCATGGCCCAATTTCGTCCCATATCTTTGTGTACACTCCTTTACAAGCTGGTCACAAAAATACTGGTGCAAAGAATCAAACCATCATGGGGAAATGATTTCTCTGGTACAAACAAGCTTTGTTCCTAATAGACACATACATGATAATATTATTGTGGTGTAGGAACTAGTACAAACTATGCATAAAATGAGGCCAGGCAAACATTTTATGGTAGTGAAAATTGATCTGGAGAAAGCTTACGACATGCTAAGTTGGGGTTTCCTTCGTAAAGTTATGGAAGAAATGCAACTCCCTACGAAAATTATCCAACTAATTTGGTCAGCTATCACATCTGCTAGCATCAATGTCTTATGGAATGGTGAAAAGATGGGGGGGTTCTGGTCATCTAGAAGGGTCAGACAAGGTGATCCAATTTTACCTTCCTTTTTGTGTTTGCTATGGAGAAATTATCGCATATTATTAATACAGCAGTTGATGGAGGCTTATGAAAACCTATCAGAGTGGGGAAGCAAGGGCAACAAATTTCTCATTTAATCTTCCGGATGACCTGATGCTTTTTGCTGAAGCGTCCTTTGATCAAGTGCAAATCATCATGAAGTGTCTTAGTCTTTTCTGTGATATCTCAGGTCAAAAGGTTAGTACGCAAAAAACATGTGTTTTCTTTTCTAAGAATACTCCAGAGCATATAGCTAATGACATTATTGAGATTAGTGACTTTAAAAGGGTAATGAACATAGGTAGGTATCTTGGTGCTTGGATGCAACATGGTCGGGTCTCTCGCTAGTTATATTCCAAGGTGGTAGATAGAATTAAGGAGAGATTAGATTCCTGGAAATCAAGTTATCTATCTCAAGCTGGAAGTGTAACATTATCACAATCAATCCTTTCAACTGTTCCATATTTTCATATGCAACACGGGAAAATTCCCATCTCAATCTGTAATACGGCTACAATATGGCTTTATATGGGGTAGTCTAGAGCAGAGACGTCATCACCCTATCAGTTGGGATACCATGAAGAAACCAAAAGATTTAGGGGTTTTTGGTCTCAAATGCCTAGCCACAATGAATAATGCATTTCTTGCTAAACTTGCATAAACAATTCATTCAAACACCCAATCTTTGTGGGTCCAGGTAATTAGATCTAGATACAACTCTGGAAGAAGGAGTCAGGAGCTTTTTATCAGTAGGACGAGTGACTATCGTTTGTGGATTAATTTGTGCCGAGTCTGGAAAATATGGAAAATAATTTAAGGTGGGAAATAGGTGATGGTACTCGAATTAATTTCTGGAAGGATGCGTGGAACCCATTCGGAAACCTGTTATTGAGGTAGAAGAAATCAATGGTATCCTATCTGATAGTGAGAAGGAAAAATTCATTATTGATTATATTTCTCCATCTGGTCATTGGAATGTTGATCTGTTACAAACAATGCTTCCAAGAGAGTATTTGGATGTGCTCATGAGTTGTCTTCCTCAGATCCCTCTAATGGTCAAGATCGTGTGCAATGGCATATTCCTGGGTTTGCTAATATTTTAGTCAAAGGAGTATATATGGTGTTGACAACCCCTCGAATGGATCTTGATGCTAATACATTTCTGTGGAAAATTATGGAAATGAAGAGGACCATAAAGAATAAAATTTTTTGGCTGGAAGTTATTTCACAAAAGACTTCAAACTCGGCATAGTTGTGCTGCTTGGGGAGTAGTGAGCCCAAATTGTCCAAGTTGTGGATGGGATATTGAAAACTTCCTTCATTTTATGAGGGATTGTCCAAAAGCCAGAGACATTTGGAAAAAACTTATCCCAATAAATATCTAGGACAAATTTTTTTAAGAGGAAGAAGACAACTGGCTGATATTGAATTTTTTAAATAATAATTTTGTTATTTTGCATGTTCCTTAGCACATGATTTTCCTGATAACTTGTTGGTTTTTATGGAAGTGGAGAAATGACATAGCTCACAATCAACCTCTGTCCTCTCTTACATATAATACCCAAAAAATTCATCATCATATAAACGAGGTGTGAGAAGCCTACCAACTTGGAAGAGATAGCACAATGTTAAGGACTACTCAGCAAATATACATTGCTTGGAAACCTCTTGCTGAAGGATGGATAAAAATAAATCGATGGGGCTTCAAGAGGTAATCCTAATTTTGCAGCTTGTGGCGGGATAGTTAGAGATGCCTTTGGTAATTGGTGTTGTGGTTTCTCATTTGGTATTGGTGTCTGCTCAGCCATGAATCCAGAGCTATGGGGAATTCTTAAAAGTTTGGAGCAAGCTTAATGTAAGAACTCACACCGTTAATTAAGAAATTTAATTAAATATTTGTGATTAATGAGATAATTCCATAATTGACCGTAATAATTATGAGAATGCTTGGATAATTATAGAAAGTAATTAATAATGTTGAAAGTCGCTTTTCTGACGAGAAGTGCAGATACCGGTTCTGCTCGCGGTATAAGTGCGTACCGATGAAGTATCCCGGAAAATTATAATAAGTGCATGAATATTCCTAGAATAATATGTAGGACTGTGATTTCAAGTTTCAAGTTAAAATAATGAGAATTGGTGCCAGAACTGATACTGGCTATGTAAAAGCGCGTACCGGAAAGGTGCTGCGAAAATTAATATAAAAATATGAAAAATCTTAGAAAAATGAGTAGGTTCCGAATCTAAAGTTTGAGATTAAAATGTTAAGCGTAGCTATTTTCGTTAATACTGTGTGTTTATTTTAAGTGAGCCTATATATAGCCTTTGGACCAAAAACCCTAGGTCATATTCAGCCTCTACGTGAACCGTTTGGTGGCTGATTCTCTCCAGCCATTTTCTGCCCTCTTCTTGGAAGCTTGAGACTTGCTTGTGAGCCAACCAAGTCATCACATTTTCTTTGATTTATCACCACTAAACCTTGTACACACTTGTAGTGAACCTTGTGAGGTCACTCATTTCTGAGTTTAGGCCTCTGAGTTGTGTGGTTTTGGGGGTTGTTTTCTGTGTTTCGGGTAAGGGTTCATCTTCTTGGCATTTTGAGCTTCATGGTGCTATTTGGATGGTGAAAGGTCCAAGCTTTGGGTTTAAATTCGTGGCCTTGTAAAGTCAGAACCTTGGTGTGTAGTTGGAGACCTTCTTGCTGTCTCATTTTTGGAGTTGTGAGCCTTGGAGGTATACCATGATCACCTCTTTGTCATTTTGAGGTTTTAAGCTTGTTTAATCGGTTAAAAAGTAAAACTTGGATCATTTAAGTAAATGAGTGTGTTTCTTAGTTCTTAACATGCTTATGAATATATGTTTATAGAGTCATTGGACTCCAAATCATGTTTCGACCTTTAAAAGTGGGATTATACAGAAGTCTGTTCGAATTTCTGCATTCTTATGGAGAAGTATTCGAATACTTGTCCTCTGGTAATTGAATACTCCTTGCTGGAGTATTGGGATACTTTTCTGAGAAGAAAAGTATTCGGATACCTTTGAAGAAGTATTCGAATACTAGAGAGTATTCAAATACAGTGAGTTTTGGTATTCAGATATTGTGGTATTCGGATACTTGGGGTGTTGGTATTCGAATACCTTGTGGTATTCGAATACTTTAGTGAAAGTAATCGAATACTTTCTGGAGAGCTAGAGTAATCGAATACTCATCGAGGGGTATTCAAATACCTCATGCAGAAACAACATGTAATGACTTAAAATGAGATGGAAAGCCTTAATCACTAACTGTAACCTTGGTAAATGGTTATTGATGATTATTTCCTGTATAAACAGATTGTGATTGTGCTGTTTGTGGGCCTTGAGCTTGTGTGGACTCTTGGCTTGGATAGTTAGCTTGCAAGGTAAGCTTTCGTGTCCTCGGTTTAGCCATTGTATGTTCCATCATGTCCCATAGAGGGATGGTTTATATGCATGTTGTGTTTTCATGTACTGTTTTATTGAAATGCTATGGAGTTGTTAAGTGAAAAATGCTTATGATATGTATGTGGTGTTTCGCCTAGCCAGGAAGCCATGGGGTGGTCCTGGGGGCGGGTACAGCATGGGCGTGTACTGTATGGGTAATAGACGTATTCCTGCACTTCTCTGATAAGTAGAATAGTTATAACACATATGATATGATTATCTGCTGCATTGCACTATTTTGGAACTGATATTGAAATACTGCTTTTAGAACTTATATTGCACATGTAAGTGAGCTTGGGGTGGAAGATCCTTGAGGACCCCTTGTCTTACTGAGATTTCTGTTTAGAGATCTCAACCCACGTTTGGGGCACATATTTCAGGTTCAGGTAATGCGGATGTTGAGACCTCTAGCGGCAGGAGGCCGGAGCTTAGCTGATATTGCTGTTTATATGATGATATGTTTGGATGTTGGATTATGCCTGTTGCTGATATGCTATTAGCTTGTTATTATCATGTTGCTGTTTTTGAGACTATGTTTGGCTTTGTTGTCTTATTTGGTGAGCATGGGGATTGTCCATGCCACATTGATTTCCGTTATGTTTGAGTTTAGATTGGAGTTGTAATAATGTATCAGGATTATGTTCGGGCTACGTGTTGTAGTTCCGTGATTTTAGATACTCACAGTTATTTATACATTGGGGTATTTCAGTTAGCTGTCTTTTTGCAATTTACATACAGGCAATGTTTTTGAAATGAATTAAGTAATTTAACTTGGTAATGATAATGACGTCATAATTGAACAGAAAAAGATATTCCGCAAAATTTAATTAAGCATGGCTTAATTCGATGACATGATAACAAACCGGGTTAGCACGGGGTGTTACATCTTATGGTATCAGAGCACTTTCTAGGGAAAAGCCTGTGTGTATTGCAATAACTTAAGATGTTTTGTGGTGAGTCGTGTCTATGTGTTCTCTCTATTGGGTTTTTCTATGATAATGCATATGTGACCACACTGCGTGGGCCTGATCAACTTATTCTTTGTGTAACTTGTGTAGAGTCATGGTACTACCTCGGAGGAACCGAGACACTAGCGGGGATCAACCTGATCTTATCCTGGCTGCATTGGCTGAGATGTAGGCGACTCGACAAGCTGACCAGGAGGCCATGAGAATGGAAAACCAGGCTATGCTGGACGCCGTCAGAGAGGCGAACAGGAAGACCACTGAGGATGTATTGAAGGCGAATCGCCTGGTGAACATGACTATGATGAGGGTCATGTTGGAGGAGATGAGAGCTAGTCCTGCTGTTAGTCAGTTTCCACCGCCACCACCTCCACCTAGTCTGCAGGATATGAGCCAGAGCCATGTTGAGGGCACTGGTCAACTCACTAGGGTGATGGAACCCTATGTGGAGCCTGATGAAGACCGTGATGTGATTGATTGCCGGCTTAATGCTTTCCGCAAGTATAAGCCACCTACCTTTGATGTGTCTTATGATCCTATTGCTGCGGAGAGATGGCTATAGGCGTTGGACAAGATCTTCCAGGTCATGGAGGGTGATGCCAGTGAGTGCTGGATGAACACCTCTCACGCTTTTGAGATGCAGGGTCGTGTTATGACATGGCCATTCTTCGAGGATTGCTTTCTGGGTTAGTACTTCCCTTATGATGCGCAGGAGAGGAAGCAGGGGGAGCTCGACAGGTTGGTGCAGGGCTCGTTTCCTGTTGACGAGTACCTGCAAAGTTTAATGAGCTGGTGAAATTTGCACACTTTCGGATGGCTATGCCTACTCCGACCTTTTTGGCTGCTAAGTTCCGTCGGGGACTTAGTGAGGATATAGTTGTTCCTCTTGCTGGAGCGGCTTCGAGAGATTTTAGGACACTGGTGCAGTAGTGCCGGGACATCGAGGATGTCTGCATTACGAGTAAGGCCAAAAGGGCCAACATTGCTGAGACCAAAGGAACTGGTAGTTCCACTTCCTGGAGGGACAGGAAGTTCGCTGGCAAGGACAAAGGGAAGCAGTTGGTGGCTAGGCAAGCGCTAAATCGGTTCAAGAGGACTTCCACTCAAGGGAGTACAACGAGACCTTCTACTCCTAGATGCGCGGGATGTGGGAGGGTTCATCTGAGGCCATGTGCTACCGGTCAGACTATATGTTTCCAGTGTGGCAAGGAGGGCCACTATGCTAGAGATTGTCCGTCGTCGACGGCGAAAGCTGCAGCAGTTCGAGCAGTTCCATTACAGATGGTTCCCCTTCCACCTACAGCGGCACCTGTTGTGCCACCTGCCACGAGGCGAGTTTACACTTTCGATCGGCAGTAGTCGGACCGAGCTCCGAACCTTATCAGAGGTACCGCCTCCATTGGTGGATCTTCTGTTGATGTATTGTTTGACTCCAGGGCTATGCATTCCTTCATTGTTACCTCGATTGCTGTGGGGCTTGAGTTGCCCATGTCTGTGCTTTCTCCACCGTTGAGGGTGACCACCGCCATCGGAGAAATGTGTGATTCTACCACTGTTCATCGAGATGTTGTGTTCCAGTTGGATGGCCGTGATTACTCGGTTGATCTAATTGGATTACCGATGGCCATTTTGGAGATTACTCTGGGCATGTATTGGTTGTCCAGAAATTGTGTGATGATTGACTGTTGCGCCAAGCGAGTTGTGATGTCTTCGGGTGATTCCACAGCCAGTTCCTCGCCTTTTATTTCATTACTGCAGGCTAGGAGAGCCTTGAGAGCAGGGCTTTCGGTTACGTCGTGTTGGGAGGTTTGGTGAGTGGGTCACAGGAGGATATCGCTGGCATTCCTGTGGTGAGGGAATTCCTCGAAGTGTTTCCCAAGGAGATTCCTGAGTTTCCGTCAAAGTGGGAGATAGAGTTCTCCATTGACTTGTTGCCTGGTGTGGGGCCTATTTCATTAGCTCCATACCGGATGTCGCCACCAGAGTTGGCTGAGCTGAAGAAGCATATTGAAGATCTTTCGACGAAAGACTTCATTTGACCGAGTGTGTCTCCATGGGTAGCACCGGTCATCTTTGTGAAAAAGAAAGATGGGACTATGCGGTTGTGCACCGATTACAGGTAGCTGAACAAGGTGACAATCAAGAACAAATATCCCTTTCCGCGTATTGATGATCTGTTGGATCAGCTTAAGGGAGCTTATGTGTATTCGAAGATTGATCTCCGGTTCGGATACCATCAGATTCGGGTGAAGCCGGAGGATGTCCCGAAGACCGCGTTTCGTTCGAGATACAGTCACTATGAGTATTTGGTGATTCTTTTTGGACTCACCAATGCACCCGCAGTGTTCATGGATTACATGAACATGATTTTCCAACCGTACCTGGATCAGTTTGTGATCGTCTTCATTGAAGATATCTTGATATACTCCAAGACGGAGGAAGAGCATGCCGAGCACTTGAGGATTGTGTTACAAGTGCTGAAGTAGAAAAAGCTTTATGCTAAGTCTTCCAAGTGTGAATTTTGGCTCAAGTCTGTGAAGTTTCTTAGGCATGTGATTTCTGCAGAGGGACTTGCAGTGGATCCGAACAAGATTGAGGCCGTTCTTGATTGGGAGAGGCCCAAGACGGTTACCGAAGTGAGGAGTTTTTTGGGTTTAGAGGGTTACTACCGGAGGTTCATCCAGGGATTCTCCATGTTGGTTCTGCCCATGACTCGCCTTACCCAGAAGAAGACTCCATTTGTGTGGACTCACGAGTGTGGGGAATGTTTTCAGGAGTTGAAGGAGAGACTGACTACTGCACCTGTGTTGGTCCTTCCTGATCCTGCTGAGGAAGTTGAGCTTTACACTGACGCCTCCAGAAAGGGGCTCGAATGTGTGTTGATGCAGTTGGGCAAAGTGATTGCCTATGCTTCGAGGCAGTTGAAGCGTCATGAGGAGAACTACCCGACTCATGATTTGGAGTTGGCTGCTATTGTGTTTGCTTTCAAGATTTGGAGGCATCATCTTTATGGCATGGAGTTTACGGTGTTCAATGATCACAAGAGCTTGAAGTATTTGTTTGATCAGAAAGAGCTGAACATGAGACATAGAAGATGGATGGAGTATCTTAAGGACTACGACTTTGAGTTGAAGTACCATTCTGACAAGGCCAATGTGGTAGCTGATGCTTTGAGTCGGAAATCCGTGAGTCTATTAAGTTTGACCATGGGTGACTATGACATCATTGAGCAGTTTCGAGATCACGGTGACTTCCTTGTTTGGGGGTGCACTTCTCAAAATGGAAACCGTGCAAGTGGAGAACGAGCTCATGGAAAAGATCAAAGAGGTGCAAGTGCATATAGAGTGCCTAGATTGTGTGAAGAACCAGGACGGAATGTCTTGGAATGAGGATTGATTGTTGACCTTCCAGAATAGGATTGTGGTTCCTCGAGGTCCTTTGATTATTGTGGTGATGACAGAGGCTCAAAAGGGCCAGTTTACTGTCCACCCTGGTGCTACAAAGATGTATCAGGACTTGAAGAGGAACTATTGGTGGCCGGGCATGAAGAAGGACATAGCTGTTTTTGTGTCCAAGTGCTTGGTTTGCCAGAAGGTGAAGATAGAACACCAGAAGCCGTCTGGTAAGCTTCAACCTCTTGAGATTCCGGAATGGAAATGGGAGAGCATTTCCATGGACTTCGTGGTGGGATTGCCGAAGACTCAGGCAGGTTGCGACTTTATCTAGGTTATTGTGGATTGTTGCGTATAATCGGCAAGTGCACCGATCGTACCAAGTAATAAAATAGTGAGTAGAGATCGTCTACACAAGGATTGAGGCACCAAATTTATTTTAACTATTCCTTTCTTATTGGATGAATAAAAATTGGTTTTTGAGAATAATTGTGTTGTAACAATTGTGAACTATTTAATATCTTGTGAACAATTCAAAGAGAAAATTGAAAACTTAAAATAAAAGGTTTTTGAGAAAATATTATAAAAAGCTATTGCAGTAAAGGACGCCAACACCTTTTTGATCCCCACCTTGTAATATTAATTAATGTTTACATTTAATTACCCAATTGATCAAACAATTCACCATCTATTAATTAATTAGTTAAGCCCTAATCGCTTAGTGATCTTAACTTTATTAACCCTATTAGAATCCTAATCCCTTAGAAATCCTTTTTCAAGTTAATCCTTTAACCCAGTGAATTTTCCACGTTTGCAGTTCATGTAGCCTATCCCTAGTGTATACATGAACTGTTATTTTACCCTTTGTCAGGAACTAGAATCCCAATATTCCTATTGAAAACCCTAACCCTCGCAATCCTAATAGAGTGATCAATTCTAAAAGAATTATAGATGAAGAACAGGATAAAATAAATCAATTGAAATAATTAAATATAAATTTAACCAAAATACAAGGGGTTCACATCAAGGGTTGTGACCCTTACCACAATAATAAAAAACTAGCCAGACATATTCATGTCAGACAAAACAAAATATTCAAAAGAATTCATAAAACTAAAATTAACCGGAAAGAATGGAAGAAGAAATCTTGATTCTTCGGGCACCGAGAGCTCGCTCTGATTCCTGTTGCTCGCAATTTCTCCCGCGCAAAAGTGTGTTTTTCTCTTGAGGTCTGAGTCTCTATTTATAGAGTCTTTGACCTGCTAGAGAAGCTTAATCTAATCTTTTCTGCATCTCACTGTAATCTTGTCTCTGATTTGAAAATGATTTAATGTTGATTGTCCGCACCTCCCACACTACTAGCGTGGTTCCCACGTTGTGAGCATGGGAGTTTTTCTTCTATATCCTGGAGCACCACGCAACTGGCGTGGCTGCCACACTGCAAGCGTGGATTGTGAAAAAGGCTGGCGCTACTAGCGTCAATCCCGCGCTAGTAGCGTGGTAGCTTCTGCCTGTTTTTGGACCTCTGGCGCTACTAGCGTGAGTCCCACGCTAGTAGCGTGGTTGTCTCTGTGTGAAAGGGCTCTCTTCACGCTATGGGCGTCATACCCACGCTGTGAGAATGGGCCTTCAGTTTAGCTTTTCCTCTTTAGCTCCAATTTGTCTATTGTTCCTATGAAATCAACATAAAATCAGTATGCAATCTCTGATTAAGAATTTGACAGATCAACAATGATTATTGCCCTTTTTGCTTAAGATTTAATCACATTCTTTCTCTTTTTGGCTTAGATTTCCTTATATGCTGAACGCATATCAAACAATTCCCAGATTTGAACTTTGCTGTCCTCAATAATGTAATAGATTCAAGTTATCAGCAAAGAATAATTCAGTGAAAACATGGAACATAATATCTTAAGAATTCAGACTGCTATGTATGTATAACTCTTTGTTAAAAACTCCCAGTAATGCTTTTCAGTTATATCAAGAATTTAAACTCCAACTTGAATATTCCTCATCAGTCTAAATGTACTCTCATCATACTTAGTGTTTAAGGGTTTCACACTTATCCATCAGTGTAGTAGGAATTCCATAGGCTTGAACTTATTCTCAATTCCTAAGAATGAGGAATCCATTTGACATGCATAGACAGATCAAAAGGTCTTTGATAGGTTGTATCTTGGCCTAGTTTGGGGGTGAGAATCTTTTGGTCAGAAGCTGATTGGAGAGATTGAAATACTGATTTTAACAATACTTCCTTCTCTTCTAGGCTTTGCCTCATTTACAAACTTGGGGTTTTTTCCCTTTCTTCACTACCTTTTTTTTCCTTGTTTGCAGATGTTTTTTTTCTTTTCTATTTTGAGCTGGAAATTTTCTTTCTTTTTTTCTTTTCTTTTCTGAATATTTGCCATATTTTGCAAACCAGTCTTTTGTTTCCTTTTTCAACTACTTATCTTTTCCTTTTGAGAAGTAATTTGACTTTTCTTCTTTGATCAACATTCAATCTCTCAAGGTGTGTCAAGAGGAACAGGATTAAGTAATTTTCATCAGGTTTGAATGAACTGGTTTAAGGCTTAAAGGGGCTTAACGATGGAAGTTCTTATGGGTACGCTGTTTGGCTCTAAGTTAACAAGAATAAAAATGCCCTTATCATATCAGTAATGCATGAAAGCCAGAGAAACAGTTCAAGTTCTAGAAACTACTATAGTGAGGCCTCTCAAAAAGAAAAATTTATGTTTAGGCTCAAATCCTCACAGTTATAATTCAACTAGAATTGCAATTCAAAGTTTCACATCAAGCATTATCAAAAAAATTCACCAAAATAGTTATAAAAACGAGCAGTCATCTTTCTCAGATTAAAACAATTAATTTCTCACAGATATCATGCTTCATCTAACTCAATCTAATTATTTACTGAGTAAGCTTAGAACATTCTGGAACTGCTTGTTTAGGAATTCTCTAAAAAATTTCTCTTTTTTCTTTAAAATTTTTAATCTAACTAAAAACAGCAAATAATAAAAAAAATTGAAGGTTAAAATATCTCCCCTTTTTCAGAAAAATTTCTGTGTAGACATCCTTTCCGTGGTGTAGTTCCACAGTATTTAGCAAGTCTCACATGCAGCATGCGAAAATTCCCAGATTTAGAACGTTACTGTTCTCAGCAACAAACTATACCAGTCGAAAAGCTAATTCTGCCAGGTGGAACACACACACTTGTTAAACTTAAACACAGAATAATCATGAAAATGTACTGCATAACGGGAAATAATCCAACCATATAAACCAACAAAGTACTCCAAACATCAAAATGAAATGCCTAAGTAAATGTCAGGGTGCAGTGAGTGATAGTGATGCTATGTAAAATAAAATCATGCGTCATCCATGACAGCATCAAGATCAGCTATAGCAGCATCATCAGTAACAGGATCAGGATCCGCAGCAGGAGCTACAGGAGGTGGTGAAGGTGGTGGGAACTCAGGTCGGAAACTGGCAGTGTCAATCCCGCGATCACTGCAGAGCCTCTCCATCATCGTCATGATATACTGGTTCTCAAACTGCATCTGCTGTGTGCGACGATCCAGAACCTGTAGGGGCTATGGCTGCGGCTGGTGGCTCATCATCCGGCTCAGGTGATGCCGGTGGAGGAGGAAGTAGTATGTCATCAGATGCCCTCCAGATGGCCTGCTTACATGATTCATTCCTCATAGCCCAATAATGACTCTGCGTCATTTCCCTCTTCAGCTTTATATCTCGGGACTCCTCCTCTGGTATCTCTACTCCAGCCTGCTCACATAGCTGTTCAATCAATGAACAATGTGCTAGGCGATGTTCAGGCTTTCCTTGAGTGATGATGGAAACTATCCTATCAGACAGAATAGCTCCAATGTAGAGATTCTCCTTCCCCAGAAGAGTATACAACAGTACTGCTCGCTCCATATTAACATCACTCAGATTGGTGAAAGCGATAATGTTGGAGTTGATGAAAGAATGCCAGAAAATAGCCTCTTCATTAAGGTCCAGCCTATCTAATTTTTCGGGAACATCAAGCTGACCACTCTTGGGCTTCCAAGCAGACTGCGGCTGGGTAATTGCTATCCTGACTCTCTCAGCAATGTTAGGCATCTCCTCCAGATACAACCCTTCAGTAGGCTATAGCTTGTTAAAAGTCTGGGTGAAGTGACTTCCCTTGGTAGCATCCCAAGAGGTTTTCAGGAACCTCTCAATTTGAAAAGCTGTGAAGGAGACTTCCTTCTCCCGCACCCAACTCTCTCTGGTCTGGTCAATTGTTTCTGGATCAGCATTGGCACAGAATCCTCTCTATGGTTTTCCTCACTGGACAATCTTCATTCAGATTCTCACTGATTGTTCTCTCCCGAATAATTTTTTTATGTATGAACCAATTGTAGTACCAGTCCTGTGCAGCAGGTGTGAGAAACCGGTTACCATCAAACTGTGTGGAAGCAGAAGCCCTGGGCCTCTTAGTGCCAGCTGCACTACTTTCTCCTTTCTTCTTTCCACCGGTGCCTGCTTTCTTTGTAGTATTCTTTTTACCCTGCACTCAGAAAAGTATCACAAGACAACAGAATTTATGTATGTCAGTGTTAATGTCAACAGGGAAAACATGCAGTAAATGCCCAAATTTGTTTCACACAGTAGGTCTTATGTTAGGGCATGACAAACAGGGTGTTCCTACCCATATTAGAACTTCAAGAAACTTTCATATGCTTACTCATAAAACTATAAGCATTGGAATGGATAAGCATGGGTTCATTTTAGGCATATAAGAGAATCCAGAATACCCAAAACAGAGCAAATAACAAGCATGACTACACAGGTAATCAATTCCTAGTTTATAAATGGTGTGAACTAGGCAACCTCTATGCATCATCATAGTGTCACAATAGCATGCATAATTATAGTGGCACAATGAAACTCAAATTATCAATATCATCAATCAGTTTCCATGCCTCTATGAAATTTATAACAGATCCAATGGGATTATGTCAAATGCTTACACAGAATATCATAAGCATTACGAGCAATTTCACAGTTCTAATTCAAGTGATCATCAGTTAACCATAGAAATTTCCCTTATTAAGCATGGCTACATGTTCCTCATATTGCAATTTAGCCACACACTTGGTTATTCATACCCTAACTTACTTTCATGCACCAAGGAATGCACAACAATTAAATTCATGGCATAACATCTCAATCATGTGGTGTGCATAATGTGTATCATAGGTCAATTTTCCAATTAATGCAACCAGCCCAAGGAATCAAATAGCCACACTATTCAAATGTAATCCACATAAGCCATGATAACCACACAGTATTTTATCAGACATAGTCAGAATATGCATACCAGTCATATATGTGCAACAGAAAAAAAATATTTTCTTATCCATAAGCATGTATATCCTTGCCAAACAAATGTGGCATGTGCAAGTATAATATGCAGTGCTTATCATAGCATCGACCATGGCATCAGATATGGAATTTTAATTGAGACAAAACATCAACCACATGGCAGGCATAATTACTCAATAGCTGTTCAAAAGGGTTGGATACTGACCTTATCACCAGCCATGTATGAATGTGCAATTGGAAACAAACCCTTCAATTTGCAGAAAAACCCCAAAGAAATTATAACCCTAATTGGAATGGTGATCGACGGTGGGAAAATAGAGTTCAAGAGAGGAAGGTGGTTAATGGTTCGAATGGCTAATCTTGGGTGGTGGAGGGTGTTGGTTCAATGGAGTTGTGGTGGCTGGGACCGAGGGGGAGAGAAGTAATCGAGAGAGAGAGAGAGAGAGAGAGAGAGTGTGTGTGTGTGTGTGGTGGAAAGAGGTGGTTGAGGCTATCGATGTTTGTGGTAGTCGATGGTGGTGGTTGTAAGAACCCGCACCGTTAATTAAAGAATTTAATTAATAGATTATGAGAAAATAGGAAATGATTCCATAATTGACCCTAATAATTATTATGAGGCTTTAATAATTATAGTAAATGAGTAATAATGCTGAAAGTCGTTTTTCGGAAGAAAAGTGCAGATACTGGTTCTGCTAGTCGATATAAATGCGTACCGAAAAAGTATTCCGGAAAATTATAATAAGTGCATGATAATTACTAGAATGATATGTAGGACTTGTAAAACGAGTTTCAAGTCCAAATAATGAGAACTTGTGCTAGAAACCGGTACTGGCTTTGAAAAGCGCGTACCGGAAAGGTGCTCAGAAAATTATAAGAAAAATATGATAATTCTTGTAAAATTGAGTAGGTTAAGAATCAAGAGTTTGGTATTAAAATGCTAAGCGTAGCAATTAAAGTTAATACTGGGTGTTTAATTGTTAAACCGCTATATATAGTCTTATGATTGGCACATAACCCTAGGACCTCAGTTTCTGTGCGTGAGTGGCTGCTGAGTGTGGGTCTCCTTGCTGACTTGGTGTCTCCTTCATTTGCCTTCACCATTTCTTGAGCTTTGAGGCCATTTCCTTCACTTATTCTTCGCCTAAACACTTGTGGTGAGTGAGAGTGATTTTTGGGAGTGTGTTGGTGGCATTTTTCTGAGTTGAGGGTGCTGAACTTGGTGGTTGGAGCTGCTATTTTGGGTTGCTTGGGAGGTTGGATTCTTGTTCTTGGCTTGTGAAGCTTCAAGAAGCCTCTTTGTGAAGAAAAGACCAACCTTTGTGTTGCATTCTCGTACACCTTATTTCCAGAACCTGTAGAGGCAGTGTGGTGAGCTCCAAGAGCCTTGGATCCTCTGTTTTGAGCTTTGGTGAGTTGTACCTACCTTGAGCTTATGTTTTAATGGGTTAAAAGTGTGATCTTTGCATGTTTAATGGGTTAATCAAGTAACCAACTGGGGTGTGGACCTTAATCAGTATAAAGATGCATGCTTTAACGTAATTAAGTGTTAAAAATGGAACATTGGAAGGATATCTTCATGAAATGCATTTTCTGCATTCTGTCGTGAAATATCCGGATATCTGCCCGAGAAATATCCGGATATGAGATTTGGACATCCGGATATTAGATATCCGGATATGGGATTCTGGATATCCGGATATTGCATATCCGGATATGTCTAGTGAGATATCCGGATATTGCATATCCGGATATGGTCCCTAGGAATATCCGGATATTCTGGGATTTCGTAGAACAATAGCTGTGCTGTGTGTACAGTAGGCTATTGGGGGTTTGAGGACCTTAGATTGATGAAGTTGAACTTCTGTAATTAATGAACTAAGTCAGAATCGTTGGGATTAAGGGCTTATGGCTTGGTATGGAGCCTTAAGACGTAAAATGTAAGGAAATGCGTTGTCTTTAAGTTATATGCTTGTGTTGCATTTTTATTGATATAGTATTGGTCCATAACAGATTGTGAATCTGCTGTGTTTGGACTTTGAGCTGTGGACTCTTGGCCTTGGGTGTTAGCTTGCAAGGTAAGCTTTCGTGTCCTTGGTTTAGCCATGTTGTGGTTCCACCATGTCCCATGGGGGTGTGGTTGTATGCATGTTGTGTTACATGCTTTGAATATTTGAAATGCTGTTGAGCTTTATGTGTAATGGCTTTTAATATGCATATGTTGTTCCATCTTGACGGTAAACCTGAGTATGTAGCGTCATACAAGACGGTGATCCGGGGTGGATGCAAGTAGCGTCTTGCACTAGTGTGGGTATTTGGCGTATGTAAATCCTGCATTTCTCTGGCCAGTAGAATAGAATTGACACACATGACATGATTATCTGCTGCATTGCACTATTTTAGAACTGATGATGATATCTGCTTTTAAACTTATATTGCACATGTAAGTGAGCTTGTGGTGGAAGATCCTTGAGGACCCCTTGTCTTACTGAGATTTCTTGTTTAGAGATCTCACCCCACGTTTGGGGAATGCTTATTTCAGGTTCCGGTAGTTTGGTGACTGATGCCTCTGGCGGCAGGAGGCCAGAGCTTAGTTGATGATATTATGTTGTTTTGCTGCCATGACCGAATATGGATGCTGTTTATGTTTTCCGTTATTTATGTTTATGTTGTTGTTGAGATGATGTTGTGCGTGTGCCTTATTTGAGTGAGCATGGGGATTGTCCATGACACTTTATGTTAGTGCTTTAGTTTGGAGTTGTATAAAATGCTAGATAGTCCGGTCTACGTTGTTGTAGTTCCGTGACTAGAGCCACACTTGTATTATCTTTGATTATGAGGTATTTCAGTTAGCTGTTTTATTGCAATTACATACAGGCGATGTTTTATTAATTGATTAATAAGAAAGTTGGTAATGATAATGACATCATAATTGAAAAGAAAAAGATATTCCGCATTTTTTTATTAAGCGCTGCTTAATACGATAGTATGATAACATTACCAGATATATACAGGGTGTTACAGTGGTCGTCGGAGGCTTGGTGGTTTGATGGGTAGAGTATGGTTTTGGGTCTAAGAAGGAAGTGAGGTGATGGAGACTGATGGCGGCTGTGGGTGGTGGTTCTTTGTGGCTGTGAGAGAGAGAAAGAAAGAGGTTCGAGGGAGAGGGAGAAGGTGAGAGACGTTTGTGGAAAAGAAATGAGAGGGAAGGGGGGAATTTTTAGGGTTTTCTTTAAAAAAAAATCTGACTTTTAAACCCGCGCTCACAGCGTGGGTTTCACGCTGTGAGCATGGTAGCTTCGGGAACTGTTTCCTTTCTTGCGCTCTCAGCTTAGGTTACCACGCTGGGAGCGTGGAGCCTTTTCTAAATTTCCCACGCTTGAAGCGTCAACCTGATGCTTGGAGCGTTGTAGTTACTGCTCAATTTTTCCTTTCTGACGCTAAGAGCGTCAACCCACGCTCTTAGCGTGGTATCACTGCCTCTATTTGAACATGCCACGCTTATAGCGTGAGTCCCACACTAGTAGCGTGGACTCTTAGACTGATTTTCGCTTTCTATCACTTAGTGCACCAATTTTTTTGATTTTTCTATTTTTCTTAAACTTAAAAATTAAAAACAAGAAAATAAAACTAAGAAATTGAGAAAAAAAAAATTCTACTGGGTTGCCTCCCAGCAAGCGCTTGTTTAACGTCACGAGCCTGACGTACCCCTTGTGATTTATGGTGGTTGGAAGCATGCTACCATTGATGACCCCATCTTCTTGAGCCAATATTGTTTCCTTCCATGATCATATGCATGTGGATGAGGATGAGGGTTCTCAGGAACTTTGAACTTAGTCTTTACATGCTTTTCTTTACTCTTGGGCTTTTCCATCTTAACCTTTGGCTTGCTTTCTTTATGCTGCTGATGGACTTCCTTATTGATGATAACAGGATATTGTTCTTCGTCTTTCAAGAAAGCATACTTAAGAGTTTCAGGAAACTCTTTTAATTCCACATTTGGTACCAATGTAGCTGAGTCATCTTCTTTCTTTTCTAGTACCTCAAAGATAGTTGCTCGCTCTTCTTTTGGAGCAGCTTCATCTAGAGCCTTCAACTCTTCTTCAAGCTCTTGATAATCACTTTTGTCTTCCATAACCACCTCTTCAAACACTTCAAGTTTGAAACAATCACTATGATCAGAGGGATTCTTCATAGCATCGAAAACATTTATAGTGATTTTCTCATCATTCATCCTCAACTCGAGTTTTCTTTGTTCTACATCAATCATAGCTCGTGCTGTGGCCAAGAACGGTCTACCCAACAAAAGGGGCATTTTACTCTCTGGCTCCATGTATAACACAATGAAATCAGCAGGGAAGATGAACTTGTCAACTTTAACAAGAACATCTTCTATGATTCCATTAGGTCTCCTCAAAGAACGGTCAGCAAGCTGAAGAGAGACCATGGTTGGCTTTAACTCAGTAATTCCCAATGACTTGCATATTGACAATGGCATCAAGTTGATGCTTGCTCCAAGATCACATAGTGCCTGACCAACATTAGTGTTGCCTACCGCAATTGGGATGTTGAAACTCCCAGGATCTTGAAGCTTTGGTGGGAACTTCTTCTGTATGATGGCACTGCACTCTTCAGTAAGTGCTACTGTCTCACAATCCTGCAACTTATGCTTTCTAGACAATAAATCTTTCATGAATTTAGCATATTTAGGCATGTTAGCTAAAACCTCAACAAAAGGAATATTAATTTGCAGCTTTTTAAACATTTCTAAGAACCTGGCATATTGTTGCTTCTGTACCTGTTATTTGAGCTTCATGGGATAAGGAGGTTTCTCAAAACGAGAATAATCCATCAGTTTCTTTGGAGCTTCCACAGCTTTCTCTTTTGCTTCTTCTTTGTTTTGCCTTGCAGGTTCTTCTTTTTCATGCTCCAGCTCAGGTGTTGGCTCATCAACTTTCTTTGGCTGAACCGATTTCGGCTTTTCTTGAGGAGTGATCACAATTCCACTCCTTGTCACAATGGACTTGCATTCCTCATTTGGATTCACAATTGTATCACTTGGGAACTTTCCTTGAGACCTTTCAGCCAACTGCCTAGACAACTGGCCTATCTGACTCTCTAAGTTTCGGATGGAAGCATCCTGGTTCTTGTGGTAGGCTCTTGTCTCAATTATGTGATCATTAGTGGTCTTGGCCAGTTGTATCATCGCTTTCTCCAATTCGGATGGCTCTTTTTGTGGCAAAGGAGGAGGTTGCAGATAGTTGTTGGATTTATAATCCAAGCCGCTCCCTTGATTCCTCCTTTGGAAATTGTTCCTTGGCCGCCATTCTGATTCCTTTGGTAACCTTGAGTATTTTGTGGAGGCCTTGGATCATACCAAATTCCATTGACCTGGAATGGTTCAGCTCTATTGAGTGTAGGGAACTCATTAGTATCATGCGGCTCCTTACAATACTCACAGTCAAATACATCTACCTTGGATGTTGAGAGTTGTATCTTGTCGAGCTTGGCATTCAAACTGGCCAACTGCTGTGAAATCATCTTTTGCTCAACTAATGAGGCGTCAGTGTTCCCCAGTTGTAAAATTCCCTTCTTGGGTTGAGCTGACTGAACTGGAGGAACTGCCGTAGAAGCGTTATCGTTCCGTGCTAGGTAAGCAATCAATTCCAGGGTTTCAGCTGTTGTCTTCTTTTCGATGGTTCCACCGGCTGCACTGTTGACAACCATCCTGGTATCCGGTGTCATCCCATTATAGAAGACTCTGACCTTTTTCCCGTCTGGAAAGTCATACTGAGGACATTTCCTGATCAACTCCTGGAATCGGGTCCAGGCTGCACAAAGAGTCTCTCCCGGCTGCTGAATGAAGTTGGTGATCTCGTTCACCAACTTGTTTTACTTTTCCCGCGAAAAATTCTCAACAAAGAATTTAGCGACTAGATCGTCCCATGTTCGGATACTGTTAGGAGTTTGTCGGTCTAACCATCTGAGGGATTTTCCGGTCAAAGCAAAGGGAAACAGCCTGAGTCTGATGGCATCGTCAGACACTCCATGATGCTTGGTAGTGTCACAGATTCTCAGAAATCTGTCCATGAAGTCGTGAGGATCTTCGTAATCCTCTCCTCCGAAAGGGTTCTTCTCCACCAGATTAATCAGAGACGGGTTGATGTCAAAATTGTTGGCCTCTATCTCTGGCCGGACAACACTGGAGTTCGACCTTGTGAACATAGGAGCCAAAATTGACTCCATCAACTCCGCTGCAGGTGGTGGAGGAGGCGGAGGTTGATTATTAGCTGCCATCACTAATTCTTTGTGTGGCTTTGAACCTGAAGATTCTTCTTGCTTTCTTTGCTTGGCTTGTTTCTGATTTTTCTTTGCAGTTTTCTCGATTTCTGGATCAAACTGTAAAGAATCTCGATGAACTTTACCTCGCATAAACTACAGCAAAAAGATCAGTAACAAACAAAATCCAATAAAGAAATTCAAAAGTTAAAAATAAATTAGGCGTAGTCAATCCCCGGCAACGGCGCCAAAAACTTGTTGCGTATAATCGACAAATGCACCGATCGTACCAAGTAATAAAATAGTGAGTAGAGATCGTCTCCACGAGGTTTGAGGCACCGAATTTATTTTAAATATTCCTTTCTTATTGGATGAATAAAAATTGGTTTTTGAGAATAATTGTGTTGTAACAATTGTGAACTATTTAATATCTTGTGAACAATTCAAAGAGAAAATTGAAAACTTAAAATAAAAGGTTTTTGAGAAAATATTTTAAAAAGCTATTGCAGTAAAGGACGCCAACACCTTTCTGATCCCCACCTTGTAATATTAATTAATGTTTACATTTAATTACCCAATTGATCAAATAATTCACCATCTATTAATTAATTAGTTAAGCCCTAATCCCTTAGTGATCTTAACTTTATTAACCCTATTACAATCCTAATCCCTTAGAAATCCTTTTTCAAGTTAATCCTTTAACCCAGTGAATTTTCCACGTTTGCAGTTCATGTAGCCTATCCCTAGTGCATACATGAACTGTTATTTTACCCTTTGTCAGGAACTAGAATCCCAATATTCCTATTGAAAACCCTAACCCTCGCAATCCTAATAGAGTGATCAATTCTAAAAGAATTATAGATGAAGAACAGGATAAAATAAATCAATTGAAATAATTAAATATAAATTTAACCAAAATACAAGGGGTTCACATCAAGGGTTGTGACCCTTACCACAATAATAAAAAACTAGCCAGACATATTCATGTCTGACAAAACAAAATATTCAAAAGAATTCATAAAACTAAAATTAACCGGAAAGAACGGAAGAAGAAATCTTGATTCTTCAGGCACCGAGAGCTCGCTCCGATTCCTGTTGCTCGCAATTTCTCCTGCGCAAAAGTGTGTTTTTCTCTTGAGGTCTGAGTCTCTATTTATAGAGTCTTTGACCTGGTAGAGAAGCTTGATCTAATCTTTTCCACATCTCACTGTAATCTTGTCTCTGATTTGAAAAGGATTTAATGTTGATTGTCCGCACCTCCCACGCTACTAGCGTGGTTCCCACGCTATGAGCGTGGGAGTTTTTCTTCTATATCCTGGAGCACCACGCAACTGGCGTGGCTGCCACGCTGCAAGCGTGGATTGTGAAAAAGGCTGGCGCTACTAGCGTCAATCCCACGCTAGTAGCGTGGTAGCTTCTGCCTATTTTTGGACCTTTGGCGCTACTAGCATGAGTCCCACGCTAGTAGCGTGATTGTCTCTGTGTGAAAGGGCTCTCTTCACGCTATGGGCGTCATACCCACGCTGTGAGCGTGGGCCTTCAGTTTAGCTTTTCCTCTTTAGCTCTAATTTGTCTATTTTTCCTACGAAATCAACGTAAAATCAGTATACAATCTCTAATTAAGAATTTGACAGATCAACAGTGATTATTTCCCTTTTTGCTTAAGATTTAATCACATTCTTTCTCTTTTTGGCTTAGATTTCCTTATATGCTGAACGCATATTATAGACAGATGGACCAAGTCTGCCCACTTTCTTCCGGTGAAGGTGAATCACTACTGAGCAGTTGGCTAGACTATATGTTCACAAGATTGTGAGGCTTCACGGAGTGCCCGAGAGTATCATTAGTGATAGGGACCCGAAGTTCACATATCGGTTCTGGGAGGCGCTGCAGGGAGCTTTTGGTACTCAGTTGACATTGAGTACAACCTATCACCCTCAGACTGATGGACAGACTGAGTGGACCATCCAGACATTGGAGGACATGTTGAGGGCTTGCACCTTGGAGCAGAGTTCAGCATGGGATAGGTACCTGCCATTGGTGGAGTTTTTGTATAACAACAGTTTCCATGCTAGCCTGGGCATGGCACCCTATGAGGCATTGTATGGTAGGAGGTGTCAGACTCCTACCTGCTGGTCTGAGGTTGGAGATAAGAAGATGTTTGACTTGGACTCTGTCCAAGATACTACCCTGCAGATCCAATTGATCAGGGAAAAGATGAAGCAGACGCAGAATCGCCAGAAGAGTTACTACGATGTCAAGCATCGTCCACTGGATTTCAGTGAGGGTGAGCATGTGTTTGTGGGACTATCACCTGTCACTGGTGTTGGTCGTTCACTCGGAGTGAGGAAGCTGAGCCCGCGATTTATTGGG
The DNA here is from genome assembly GCF_033153095.1 of Gastrolobium bilobum. Classification (NCBI taxonomy): domain Eukaryota; kingdom Viridiplantae; phylum Streptophyta; class Magnoliopsida; order Fabales; family Fabaceae; genus Gastrolobium; species Gastrolobium bilobum. The sequence continues at coordinate 188,039 of NW_026896219.1, forward strand.
CCATACCAGATACTTGGGAGGATAGGACCTGTTGCCTATCGGCTTGTCTTGCCTCCGAACTTGGCCAACATCCACGACGTGTTTCACGTATCTCAGCTTCGCAAGTATGTAGCGGACCCTTCGCACGTGGTGCAACCGGATGATGTGGAGGTTCGGGAGAACTTGAAAACTCTCGTCAGACCACTCAAGATCATTTCGATGGTCAAAGTTCAATGGACAGGAAGAACTCATGAGGAGTGTACCTGGGAGCGAGAGGATGAGCTTCTCCAGCAGTATCCCGATTTTCGAGACAGGTATATTATGATTTTGAGGTCAAAATCCTAAAAAGGTGAGGTGAATGTAAGAACCCGCACCGTTAATTAAGAAATTTAATTAAATATTTATGTGATTAATGAGATAATTCCATAATTGACCTTAATAATTATGAGAAGGCTTGGATAATTATAGAAAGTAATTAATAATGCTGAAAGTCGCTTTTCTGATGAAAAGTGCAGATACCGGTTCTGCTCGCAGTATAAGTGCGTACCGATGAAGTATCCTGGAAAATTATAATAAGTGCATGAATATTCCTAGAATAATATGTAGGACTGTGATTTCAAGTTTCAAGTTAAAATAATGAGAACTGGTGCCAGAACTGATACTGGCTATGTAAAAGCGCGTACCGAAAAGGTGCTGCGAAAATTAATATAAAAATATGAAAATCTTAGAAAAATGAGTAGGTTCCGAATCTAAAGTTTGAGATTAAAATGTTAAGCGTAGCTATTTTTGTTAATACTGTGTGTTTATTTTAAGTGAGCCTATATATAGCCTTTGGGGCCAAAATCCTAGGCCATATTCAGCCTCTACGTGAACCCTTTGGTGGCTGATTCTCTCCAGCCATTTTCTGCCCTCTTATTGGAAGCTTGAGACTTGCTTGTGAGCCAACCAAGTCATCACATTTTCTTTGATTTATCACCACTAAACCTTGTACACACTTGTAGTGAACCTTGTGAGGGTGTGAGGCCACTCATTTCTGAGTTTAGGCCTCTGAGTTGTGTGGTTTTGGGGGTTGTTTTCTGTGTTTTGGGTAAGGGTTCATCTTCTTGGCATTTTGAGCTTCATGGTGCTATTTTGATGGTGAAAGGTCCAAGCTTTGGGTTTAAATTCGTGGCCTTGTAAAGTCAGAACCTTGGTGTGTAGTTGGAGACCTTCTTGTTGTCTCATTTTCGGAGTTGTGAGCCTTGGAGGTATACCATGATCACTTCTTCATCATTTTGAGGTTTTAAGCTTGTTTAATCGGTTAAAAAGTAAAACTTGGATCATTTAAGTAAAGGAGTGTATTTCTGAGTTCTTAACATACTTATGAATATATGTTTATGAAGTCATTGGACTCCAAATCACGTTTGGACCCTTAAAAGTAGGATTATGCAGAAGTCTGTTCGAATTTCTGCATTCTGATGGAGAAGTATTCGAATACTTGTCCTCTGGTAATCGAATACTCCTTGCTGGAGTATTGGGATACTTTTCTGGGAAGAAAAGTATTCGGATACCTTTGAAGAAGTATTCGAATACAGTGAGTTTTGGTATTCGGATATTGTGGTATTCAGATACTTGGGGTGTTGGTATTCAAATACATTGTGGTATTCGAATACTTTAGTTAAAGTAATCGAATACTTTCTGGAGAGCTGGAGTATTCGAATATTCATAGAGGAGTATTCGAATACCTCCTGCAGAAACAACATGTAATGACTTAAAATGAGATGGAAAGCCTTAATCACTTAATGTAACCTTGGTAAATGGTTATTGATGATTATTTCCTGTATAAACAGATTGTGATTGTGCTGTTTGTGGGCCTTGAGCTTGTGTGGACTCTTGGCTTGGATAGTTAGCTTACAGGGTAGGCTTTTGTGTCCTCGATTTAGCCATTGTATGTTCCACCATGTCCCATGGGGGGATGGTTTATATGCATGATGTGTTTTCATGTACTCTTTTATTGAAATGCTATGGAGCTGTTAAGTGCAAAATGCTTATGATATGTATGTGGTGTTTCGCCTAGCCAGGAAGCCATGGGGTGGTCCTGGGGGCGGGTACAGCATGGGCGTGTACTGTGTGGGTAATAGACGTATTCCTGCACTTCTCTGATCAGTAGAATAGTCATAACACACATGACATGATTATCTGCTGCATTGCACTATTTTGGAACTGATATTGAAATATTGCTTTTAGAACTTATATTGCACATGTAAGTGAGCTTGGGGTGGAAGATCCTTGAGGACCCCTTGTCTTACTGAGATTTCTGTTTAGAGATCCCACCCCACGTTTGGGGCACATATTTCAAGTTCAGGTAATGCGGGGGTTGAGACCTCTAGCGGCAGGAGGTCGGAGCTTAGCTGATATTGTTGTTTATATGATGATATGTTTGGATTCTGGATTATGCCTGTTGCTGATATGCTATTAGCTAGTTATTATCATGTTGCTATTATTGAGACTATGTTTGGCTTTGTTGTCTTATTTGGTGAGCATGGGAATTGTCCATGCCACATTGATTTCCGTTATGTTTGAGTTTAGAATGGAGTTGTAATAATGTATCAGGATTATGTCCGGGCTACGTGTTGTAGTTCCGTGATTTTAGATACTCATAGTTATTTATACATTGGGGTATTTCAGTTAGCTGTCTTTTTGCAATTTACATACAGACAATGTTTTTGAAATGAATTAAGTAATTCAACTTGGTAATGATAATGACTTCATAATTGAACAGAAAAATATATTCTGCAAAATTTACTTAAGCGTGGCTTAATACGATGACATGATAACAAACCGGGTTAACACGGGGTGTTACACTTAGGACAAAGGATACAAGAAAATAATTGTAGAAAATGATTCTTTATATGCAATCACGATGCTCACTAAATTTGGTGATGCAGCCCGTGAGTCTCACCTGCTGACTCGCATACGAGCATAGCTAAATAGAGATTGACAGATTCAATTATTACATGTCTATAGGGAGGGTAATATGTGCGTAGATTGGCTCTCCAGCTATCCTTTAGATCATCCTCAAGATGCTGGTTTTCGTTTCTACCATTTTCCTCCTTCTGGGATTCGACATTTATTTTTAGCTGATTTAGCTTCTGTTAGTTTCCCTCGTTTAATTTCTTTGTAATTTTTGTTTCTGCTAGGGCTCTGCCCTTTAGCCCACCAAAAAAAAAATGTCATACCAATCTCACATTTTTTATTTTTAATAGGTAGCATTTACTGTATCGGAGAAAAGATTTACTCCCTTAAGAGGAGGCTTCTTAGCGGCTGAAATAATTTTATAACAATCAAGATCATAGACCACATTTTTTCAAATCGAAACAATCTCTCTCTCTCTCTCTCTCTCTTTCTCTCTCTTATGCTCATTAATTATAGTGATCGCGATTACTAACAAGATTGGCACTTGATCTGAATGGGAAGAATAGAGATAAGACACATACCTATATTTATTTAATTGGTTTGGTATAACTAAATTTTAATACTATCAATTTTGTGCAACTTTAAATTTATTTTTCAAAATGATAAAAATTGAAAAAAAAACTATAGATCTTAATTAACTATGACTTACAACCTCTTACAACTATTTTATTTATCGTTGGATCAAAATTAAAGCAAAAGTTATATTTTTTATCGTTAGATCATAATGAAATCAACAGTTATAAAACAACATAACATGAGAGTTGTTGATTTAATTATGATCAAACGATAAAGAAAATGATTGCAAGAGGTTGTAATAAAAAATAAGTTGTAAGTATAACCTCTTCCTCCTTTTAAAGTCGTATATATCAATTGTGACTTAGATATAGAGTTTAACTTTTTAATATTAATTTAATTAGGTTATGTAATTTATGGTAAATTTGTTTTTTATATTATTTCAATAATGTTGCAGGCATGAATAACAAATTCGCTAGAATGGTAACATGTGGCCATATCTTATGTTGTCTCAGTGTCCCTCTCATTTGATTCCTTTAGGGCTTCTTTAGGAGTCACTTTTATGAGGGAAAGGAAAGATTTTACTTATATTTTGTCCTTGTTTGTGAGTTTAAAAAAATATGGGAATAGAATTGAGGATTTTTGTAAAATCTTCCAAAACTCTTCTCACCCTTAAAATCAAAGTTGATTTGAAGGGGGAAATATTGGAAATTAATTATTCTCCCTTATTATTAAAATCAAAACCCTATCTCTATCCAATTTCCTCTCTCTGTTTCTTCATTTTTTTAAAAAGGTAAAAATATAAAAATATCTTATTAACTCTCCATCTTTTCCCCTTATCATACTTTTAACTCTCAAATAAGGGAAATGGAATACTAAGGGTGTTCGCGGTCTGGATTGGATCGGTTTTAGAAGAACAAATCATCTGATCCAATCCCTTCAATTTGATCATGTAATCATCCATTCGGTTTGGAATTTTTTTTAAATCTGATCCAATATTTTTCGGTTTGGATTGGATCGATTTTTGATTTTTTGAAAATCCTAAAATTTGTTTCATGATTATTGTGCAAATAACATCTTTTGTATATATTGGCTTTGTAAATTTTTTTCTGAAATACAAAAGCAGTAAATGATAATATAATTTTTTTTTTGAGCAATGAGATATGAAGTTCTACACAGATGAAATTTTGTTGATGAGATGTGACTAAGTTTTTTCTTCAGTTTAGTTGATGGGTTAATGGGTCCTGGGTTTAGAAATTTTTGGGCTATGATTAGGGAAAAGTCCAAGTAGGTAGAGGGGAATTAATATATTGGATCGGTTTTAATTAACCAATCCGAAAACTGATCCAATCCAATCAAAATTTTGGATTTTTTTTTTGGTTTTTGATTTTTTGATTTTCGGTTATCGGTTTTTTGGTTCGGTCACCGCAGTTTGGATCGGTTGATGAACACCCTTAGGGAATACCCTTCATTTTCCTTCCCTTCCTTCCCTTCCCTTCCCTTTGTATCCATTTTCTCTCCAAACTCCCAAACAAAGATTTAATAAATGACCCAATTTTATTTTGTACTAAGCCTTCAAATAGAGGATTATAATCGTTCCACTTGGCAGTGTGAAAATAAATGATTGCCATTGTCCAAACTACTGAGAAACACATAATATATACATATGTAAGTAGGGGTGTTAAAAGAGCCAGCGGCCTTTGACCCACTCATGTAGGGCTGACTTGGTCTGTGTGTTTTGGTTGTTGGATTCAGACTTAAACTTGTATAAAATATTATTTAATAAAAAGGCCTCAGGCTCCAATTCAAAAGTCCGGCCTTAAAGCCTGGCAGGCTGGCCTACTAACTCTTTTTTATTTTATATTTTTTATACTAACCTAATTTTTACTCCCATTGTCGCGCCCAACCCATTCAAGCCATCAATCAACAACGTCTGATTTAGAAGGGTCGGATCCCCAAGGACGATCAAACCCTCCAAAGCTATGGTAGACGCACGATCTTGCTATTGTTGATATATTTTTGCGTAATGTTAACTCTGATTTGTTTGAAGAGGCGATTTAGCGTTTTTCTATTCCTGTTTTGCCGGCGCTGTTCATTTTTCATATGTAGTAGTTGAAAAAATAGTTGTATTATTATTATTATTGCTAATTTTTTTATATTCTATGATTTTATCACTTTCATGCTCTTCAATCAATATTTATTTATCTCACTTAGAGTTCTTTTAGAGTCTGTAATAATCTCCTTCGATAAGTTGACTTGGGTTGTTATGTATAGTTCCATCTTTATGTATTTTGAATTCTGTATTTTGAAGTGGCCATGGATTAAATGATTTATGTAATATTCCTTGAGTTTTTGTTTTCTTTGGTATCAATATTTGTATTTTTAGTATATTTTGTATAATTTTTTTTGTCTATTTCCTATTTGATAAAATGTTTGAAAGCCCTATAACTTAGATTTTTGATTCAAGTTATAGTACTCTCCTTTAGATGCAGAATTTTGTACTACTTTAGTTTATTGGTTAAGCAAATTTCTTAAATAATTTTGTTTTATATTATGTTGTTTGGGTATACATTGAATTTATAAATCTTTGAGGAATTATTGGTGTTGTTGATTGTATATTCTGTTTGGATAAATTTTTGTTGTCTTGTGTTTTTTTAACAGGCTAACTGGCTACAAGCTAAGCTAGACTTTTATTTTTTGTAAATAAGTTAGGTCACAAACTGATAATTATATTCATAACAGGTTATAAGCTATGCCAGTTTGACATATTTAAACACAAATTTAATCTTTTAAGACCAAAGACCAATCCGACTCGGCCTGTTAACACCCCTACATGTAAGGTAACGATGGTTCTTTATCACGTCTTTGAATTTGAAGCAAATAATTAGTTTTACGTAGTCCAAATTCTAAATAATGTAAGTTGCGGTCTCGGCACAGCTTCAATAAAATAATATAAAAAATAAATATATCTTAAATTATGTATTAAATTTATAAGTTAATAAAATTAACATTAAATATATAAATTTTATAATTAAGTCTATTTGATGTCTATAATTTTAATAAGACATATTCTTAACAAGGCTACGATAGTTCATACTCATAACTTTTTACAATTTGAAATGTTTCCAGCCAATGTGAATGTATAAGAAACTTGTTAGCCCCAAAAGAAATTATGAAAAGCCCATTGTTCTTCTTGCATAGGTTTGTGTTTGTACCTGCAGTGCAATTGATGGTCTTGTCGATCCCCACAATAGAAAAATAGAAAACCACATGCCTCTAAAAAAAAGAAAGAAGAAGAACCTCAAGAATTAATGAAAAATATATACCCATAATTAGTGGACGAAATGGCAAGAAGAAAGAAAGGAGATGCCGAGATGCAGTACTATGATGAAGAAGATAAACAAAGAGAATGAGGAACCTAACTTTCAAATGAGATGAAAATGGTCAAATTACAGTGACCATATTTTCAACTTAATTAAGAAATAAATTTTTCGTTTAATGTGAGACCAAAATATGTACGTTGTCAAAAAAAGAAAAGAAGGAAATGTATGCTCTCATGTGTTATTTAACATGATCATTATGTAAGAGGATCTTAATCATTCATGAGCAAATCAATGATGATAGAAAATGAGAGAAAAAAAAATATTAGAATTAATAGGATGTGACAAAATCACCACCATTGATTTAATCATGAATGATTAGGATCCTCTCACATGACATGGTCATACTAATTAACACATCACTAAAAAAAAATTAACATTGTTATTTGATATAAGATCAGTCATCAGGGACTATTCTGTTAGACCGCTAAATTACACTATGCTTGAGGTAATACTGTATGAAATAATTAACTTAGATGATAAATTTGGAATGAGAGAAAAAAAAAATTTAGAAAACAAATTTAAAAACAAAAATAAAGTTAGAGAATGAACGTATGTTTATTGTCTAAGGTTTTTTTATCCAATTCAATGAATTTAGGGAGTAGCTTACTGACATATTTTACAAATATTACTGTTATTTTGATTTTAATTCATTAATTATGTCTTAAAAAATTATATTATTATTTAACAATAAGAAGTTAAAATATTTAATAAATTTAAAATCTCATATGATTTAGAATATAATAATTTTAATAAATAGTTTGACAATATATTATTCAATAACAATATTTTTTTTTACACTTATTATGCATCAAAAGATGTGAACATAAAATCTTATTGCCGACATTATATGTAATGTATTATGTTACAACTCGAGTATCTGATATAAGGAGAGCTCTTAGATAGTGAACAAGATATTCAGCAGCATGATCAAGTTTTATGCAATTTCGTGTAGAAAAATGCGGAAGTGATATTTAAAAACTTCAATGACGCAAATGATCACATAACTTTTTCTATGATACATATGTAACAGAATCCTTATATATATATATATATATATATATAAAACATCTTATTTATACAAATTGACGACGATCATATATGACATAAATCAGAATTTTAGTTCTCTAAGTGCAAATATAATCTCAAAATTATTTTTTGATTGATGGTGATAATCATCAGAAGGTAATGCTAACGGTGGTTAGCCAGACAAAGATAAAAAGATGGTGCCGGAAGAAAATATATGCTTAACTAAAGATGGATCAAATATTCACGATTCCAGTGCTGTGCGGGATTAATTGAATTCAAGCTCCCTCTTTCAATTTGTCAAGGAGCTCATGTCGGGAAGAGATCACCGTCAAAAGGCTAAGTGCAAAAAATGTTAAGCGAGCTTAGACATTAAAACAGAACAAAAAAAAAACTTAAAATACTATGTGTATTCCACTTGTATAAAACTCCTTCATTTAATTTTTAATCAATGGGAGAGTTCATCCATTCACATTTAGATTCTCCATCACAAACACCGATCGATGTTGCTGCTTTCAATGTTGGCTATTCTGATTCCTGGCTATTTCTACGGTACCGTCATTTTCCATGACTTGATCAATTGGAACGAAGTTCATACACTATGAAGCGACCCCATACGATTTAATCGTCTAACAGCTGCTAACTCCAACAATTAATACCATTTCACACATGGACCAAAATTAACAAAGCCCTACGAAAGCAATTATAGAATGGACTCGTGGTGTTATAGCAATACCCTCATGGCAAAGCAACTCGAACAAATTTATGTCATTGAGAGTAACCAAACAGTGGATATTTTCCATTCCAAGTGCTTTGTCACTAGAATTGGACAAAGAACTCGTTATGGTGAATTGGAGTCATGTGCATGCCGGCAATTGGAAAATGATGAAATTAAATGCGTTTTCGTTTCTCAGCGGCTCAACCTTATCTGAGTGTAAGACAAAATTTTCCCTACAACATTTTTGTGGTGTTCTTTGTTCCAGATACGGTTTTTGTTCCAAACATGTCAATTTTACATGACTAGAAAAGATCGAGTTATTTCGATGGAAAATGGTTACATGACAAAGAAAGCTACAGCATATATGTACATGTGTACTTAGATATTGTGGTGGGAAATAGGTTTAATATTAGTTATTGTTGCATAAATCAGATTTCTCGACTGTGAGAGAATGGAATCTAAAGTTTGAAGAGAATCTCTTCTTCCTTCCTCAAAAGGCAAAGGACAGAAAGGAAATCCAGTAAGAATAAAATCTCAATTATATATATGTCTATGTATTTGGCTTCCAGAATTTTTTCTATATATATGTGGTTATCATTTTAGCTAAACGAACTTTTGTATCACCTTTATCACTGAATTTCTTCTATGGGATTTGCATCTATCATGTCACTTGAACCAACCCCTTTAGCGTATATATAGAGTATTTTAGATTCAAAATTTTCAATATGTGTGTGTGTAACATCCCAAGGGCTGCAAGGGCAGAGAGTAATCGCTGGTGCAAAAGAGGCACGGACAATGAGCGGCTCATGTCAAATCACACCCAAAAGAGAGGGATTCCAAAGACTATACTGGTATAAGACAGTACAATTGGGGATAGCTTATAAGAATTAATTAGTACTACCTATACTAACAAGATGCATCTACTTTTCGGTAACCCATAACGAAAGAACTCCATAGTTAAATGTGCTTAACTTGGAGCAACTATGGGATGAGTGACCTCCTGGGAAGTTTTCCTAGGAAGTGTATAAGTGAGGACAAAGCACACCGAAAAGTCTCGTATTAGTTTGTGGGGACAATTATTGATTCTTGAATCAGTTGGGCGTTACAAGTGGTATCAAAGCAGGGCCTCTCTCTTAATACGATGTGGTTCGAGGACAGTACAGTTGTGGATAGCTTATAAGAATTAATTCGTACTACCTATACTAACAAGATACATCTCCCATAGTTAAGCGTTCTTAACTTGGAGCAATTCTGGGATGAGTGACCTCCTGGCAAGTTTTCCCAGGAAGTTGTAAGTGAGGACAAAGCACGCCAAAAAGTCTCGTGTTAGTTTGTGGGGCAGTCATTGATTCTTTAAGCGGCCGGACGTTATAATAAGGATAGGATCCTTTGACACCGGTGTCAAATTTCAAAATTTGACACCAAATTCTAACATTTGATTTCCGCCAATCAACGATTATTATTTATTGGGAATCAAACTTATTAATTAATATTCATTTAATAAATGATAATCGTTGATTGGCGAAAATCAATAGATAAGATTTGTTGTCAAATTTCAAAATTTGACACCATTGTCAAAGGATCCTACCCCGTTTATATATATATATATATATTCCTCTTAACATCTAATATTATGCAATCAAAATCCGCATACTAGAACATCTATTTAATATAACACTTGTTTTATATCTAAACCCCAAAATAACGTCGTTTTAAAATTGTTGGAGATAACTTCATCTCCTGTAGCTAGGGATGCTAACTAGTTGAGTCGGGCTGGACTTTGGTCTTAAAAGGCTAAGCCTGTATTTAAATATGTCAGACTGGTCTAACGTGTAACTTGTTATGAATATAATTATCGGCATGTGGCATGACTTATTTACAAAAAATAAAAGTCTGGCTTAGCCTGTTAAAAAAAATATGACAACAAAAACTTATCCAAACATAATATATGATCGACAACACTAATAATTCCACAAAGATTCATAAATTCAATGTATATCCAAACTACATAATATAGAACAAAATCATTCAAAAAGTCTGCTTAACCAATAAACTAAAGTAGTACAAAATTCTGCATATCCAAAAGAACAAAACATTACAAATTAGAGGTCGAGGTTAATCAGAACAGAAAACTTAGTACCATTGGAGCAGTGAATGTTGATGTTGACTCCATTGGCGGCCTTAGGCTCCGGCGAATGGTGGAAAACAGAGGTCGCGTGAAGAAAATGAAGAGAACGATGACCTTCAACAGTGAAATGCGAGCCTTCAACTGCTGGGAATCACTGAGAGACGAAGATATATAGACCTTCAACAAAGAGAGAAAGGTGAAATAATCAGAAATGGCAGAAATCTAAAGGGAAAACAATGGTGAAATGTTTGGAGATGGCTTCGACGAAGAGAATAAAGGAGAACGATTGCTTGATGGCTTGAGTAGGTTGGGCGCGACGATGGCAGTGAAAATTAGGTTAGTAATAAAAAAAAAGAGTTAGTAGGTCAACCTAACGGGCTTTAAGGCCTAACTTTTAAATTGGAGCCTGAGGCTTTTTTATTAAATAAGTTTTTATACAAGTCTAAGTCTGGATCCAACAACCAAAACACACAAACTAGGCCAGGCCTATATGAGTCGGGCCAAAGGCCTTTGACTCTTTTAACACCCCTACCTGCAACAGGAGAAATATTTTTTCCAATAATAATACTTTAAATATTAAAATAACTATAGTTTAATTAAATTTAATTATTTATAATCAAAATTATGTAATAATATTTTAACTTTTACATAAGAATCTTAAACAACAAATGAAAGAAAGGAAAAAAGTACTTAACTTTCTAATCATAATAGAAATCAAAGAAAAAGAAGAAAAAATAAGATTGGAATTTTGATTCCGTAATGAAGACTAATTTTAGATTTAAGAGAAAGATCACTTGATTGTTAAAAAATTATTAGCATACTTAATGGATAATAACATAGGGATTAATATTTTTCGTAATGTAGGAAATAATTTTATCTCTTACACACATATAAAAGTTTGTGTGACCCATATTTTCTTTTCTTTTCTCTTCACATGACCCCACTTAGGCCTTTCACATTTTTATGTGTGTCTAGGAGATAAATTATTTCCTACAATATGAGAAACATTAAACCCAATAACTTAAGTAGCATAAGTACCAAACCACATATATAAATACGATATGATAAGGATAAACGAATAGAACAATTAATATATGAGAAAATATTTCTCAAGTCACTTAAGATAACCTTATATCCGACCATCTCAAAACTGCGTCATTTTAGGTGTTAGAAGAATTAATGAAGGGTATTTTGGTATTTTTGTTTGTGTATTTATTATATAAATTTTATCAAAACACCCACAATTAAATCTCCTAACATCTAAAATGACATAGTTTTAGGGTGGCCAGAGATAAGATTATCTCAAATGACTTGAGAAAAGATTAACCCTTAATATATATATATATATATATATATATATGGTAAAATCATTTCTGCAGCCGCTTTACGTACAGCAACGACAGGTGTATGGTTATGATTCCCTACATTTAATGCTTTCATTCTTTCTTTCTTTCTTTCTTTTTTTTGGAAATTTAATGCTTTCATTCTTTGTATGGTTATGATTCCCCGCATTTAATGCTTTCAAATATATATGGCAAGTATTTAATTGTTGCACGTACAGCAGCTACAGAAATGTAAACCCATATATATATATAGGGCTTATCGTTTCTCAAACTGCTTGAGATAATCTTATCTCCGACTACTAAATCATAATCGTACAAAGATAGATTAATGGTGATAAGGGAAGAGAGAGAAAAAGAAAATCATAACCATTCAAAGGTGAATCAATTAATATAAGGAAATAAATAAATAAAACGATGTAGTTTTGGGGTAGCCGGAGATAAACTTATCTCAAGCTGCTTGAGAGATGTTTTTCCCATATATATATATATATATATATATATATATATATATATATATATATATATATAATATTAACATAAATTTGAATTGAAATAAGGATATTAACATTTCATAAATTAACTTTAATCATTCTAAATAACATAAAATGTTATTAATTATTTTATCGTTATGAAAATACACTTTTATCAATAAAAAATTAGGGACATAATTAAAAATCTAAATCAGAATAGTTAAAAAAAAAGCACCCACAATAATCATTTTAAAATATTTGTTTTTCTAAGATAATGATACACACATATAAAATAGTGGGGCTGCGAAGGAGACCCGTGCAATTTACAATTTGAAATTACAGATAGGCAACTGAATAACTTCAAGTCTTTTTTATAGCTAATTGTTTGTATCCGATGGTGACAACCTACCTCATAGAAATTGAAATTTGATTGCACATTTTCAACTTTATATTCCACTTGGAGAGTAGTGTCACTGACACGTAATTGTTAAGTACTATAAAAACAGTGTAATGTTGAGCACTCTCAATATTTGATTAATCTTAAAATAGATTTGCCTATTATTAAAGATTTTACATAAGAGGATAGCAAGTTGTGGTTTTGTCCCTGGGGATTGCAGAACAAGTGAACAACCTTAAATCTGACAATAATTACGAGAGCCTAGAAACTGGCCAAGCGAGAGTCAGAAGATTATTATTATTATTGCCACATATTTTGCGTATTGAGTAAATATTAAAATTAAAATTTTAATGATTACCAAAAAAAAATTAAAATTAAAATTTTAAAAAAAATTAAATTCAATATAAATATAAATAATTAATTTAAATAAAATTCAAGGAGTATAAATTAAACTAAATAAATTTTAAATATTATAAAATATGTATTATTTATTTAAAATATTTAAATTAAATTTTAAAATTTAAAATTTAAAAATAATATTTATAAATTTTCAAGTCAAAATAAATTAAAATAATTATTTTAACAAAATATATTACAATTGGAAATAGAATACTATTATTATGAATATAATTAATCTTTATACAATAAATTGGACTCCCCATTACTATACTAAGAGTGAAATTATATTTATATGTACTCGCCTCGTCACACACCCAGGTGTCTTCTTTATTTTGTAAACATATGGCCTTTTTAGAAATTCAATCAAAGAGGATTTTTCATTTCCTTAATTTATTTAATCAACATTGAACATAATGATATATTTACAAATTACCAGTAAATGAATTTTTTATGAATTAAAAACATTTTAAAACTAAAATTTTTAAGTGCCATTATTTTTTGTATTTACTATTTTTATTACCAGTAAAATATTATTCTACTAATTAGATTAATATTTTTTAATTATATTTATATATTTTATTAGTATTTAAAATATTCGTGCAATTTATGAAATATTTGCATCACCAAGGTATATCTAATTGTTCTTTTATAAACAATACCACAAGTTTTGCACATTTTCTTGCCAACAGTTTAAAAATAATAAATTTAATCAGATGATTTCAAAGTATATTGTAATTTTTTGTTAAGGATATATAGTTTTTGTTAAAGATATATTTTAATGTGATCAGATCAGAAAATTTCACCACCCAAAACTTTAGAAAAAAAATAAAAATGCTGGAGTGACCTTTTTTATAAAGGAAAGGTGTGAACTTTTTTTCTTCTCTCGCCATATACAATTAGTTGTAGAAATCCAACTTTTTTTTTATTGCAAGTTGATCATCCTAAAATATGTTACAGTATTTTGACAAGAATCAAGACCTGAAGTATTGCTTAAACCACGCTTTCTTTTCAAAAAAATTTATATCAAATTCATGGACGAAAGAGTAATATAAAACACAAATATAGAAACAATAGAAACGTACAAGACAAAGAATAAAGTAAATCCGGCCTCTTGGATTTCATCGAAGATGATTCTAATTAAAAGAAGGAATAATAAACATTGCCCAGAAAAATCTGTATTTATCTATGAAACTAGAATTTATTTTTTTACTATTTAAATTTTTTAATGTATTGCTTCTTAAAAAAATGATACATCTACTCTAGGGGTGATAATTTGGGTTGACCCGCCCCACCCCGCCACCAACCTGCCAAAAACAGGACGGGGCGGGTTGACCCCCCAAAAAATATGTGTTGGAAAAATGAACTCACCCCGTTTTATGGTGGGTTGGCGGATCAACCCACCAACCCGCCAATTAAAAAAAATAATTAAAATTCAAAAATAAATTATATTTTATGAATTTTTCTAATATTATTTTATTTTATTTTACACTTCTCTATATTTTTTTAGTCTCAATCTTAAATGCATACTAATATTTGTCAAATATTCTTTAGGAACTTATATATATATAACATTTGTTATAAATAAAAGTGTTATTCTTTATTTTTTTTAGGAAGTACTAAGATAAAAAAAAATTAGATATCACAAAAATTTTAAGGACTAATGAAATACTACCTAATTGTAAAAAAAAAAAAATTATAATCCGGCGGGTCAACTCGCCCCGCGGCGGGTCGAACCCGTTTTGACCTACTTCTAGGCGGGGCGGGTTGAAGTGAGTTGGTGGGTTGAAAATCTCAACCCAACCCGCCCCGTTTTGGCGGGTTAACGGGTTGACCCGCCGGGCTCAACCCATATATCCACCCTATATCATACATCTCATTCTTGACTTTTTTTAAGTTTAAATTTCAATTCTTTTAATTAATTTTGCATATCTTTTCATAATTTTAAATACTTTTACGATCATATATATATATATATATATATATATATATATATATATATATATATATATATATATATATATATATGGGAAAACATTTTCTCATTCGTAGGAGAGTTATTTTCTTCTACTAGTGACCCTTCGATTTTTGTGCAATATTTTTTTTTTAATAGATATGGGTCTTACATAAGATGTGTCTACAACATTAGAAAATTACAAAAACACTATAATTTCTGCCCAAAACGACGTCGTATTGGGCTTAGTGCAGATAACTTATCTGCAATTACTGCAGAAAAAGCGAACCCTTTACCGATAATAGTAAAGAAGCAATTTAACTCAAAAGATTAAGTTGTTAAGTATAGGCTCATCAATAGTTTATGGAAAAAATATTTCTGCAGGTAATACATATAAGTTATCTGCATTTATTCCCAAAACGAGATCGTTTTGGTATTAAAATCTTAAAAAATAAATATAAAGACTATTATAACCCTGAAATGAATTAAAATTACAAAACATCATGATTTCCGTCCGAAAACGACGTCGTATTTACTGCAGATAAGTTATCTGCAGTAACTACAGAAAAAGCGAACATATAGTTTATATACTTCTCTAACATCTTTCTCATACGAGAGTCCATTGGACTCGAAGGATAGATAATATATATACCCACCTTCCTGTGCTAAGAAAATCCATAAGTGAAAGTGAGGGGCGTGATGATCAAACCCATGACACTGAAGCTCTGATACTATATAATTCAACCTAAAAAGTTAAGTTGTTAAGTACAGGTCCATCAATAATTTATATACTTCTATAATAATAATTTTAGAAAAAAAAATTTAGTAAAGGTACTGTAATAAACATAGCAATTATTTTCAAAGGTAAAACACAACTGAAGAAGAATGGTTATTAAAAAAAAAAAACACAACTAAAGAAGAAAAAAAGGAAAGGACAAGTATCCCCCATTTTTATTTTAGACAAAACACACTAATAAAAAAAATTCGAACACAGTTAGAAATTTCGCTTAAAAGCTAAAATAACTGATCCGGATAGAATATAGGCTCAATCAGGGCCCAATAACACATGGAAGCCCAAATCCATTAAGGACCCAGAACGAGGCACAAAGGACAGGTACGGACATGCGATGACTATATCGCGTCATACAAGGCGCGATGACCTTATCGCGGCACGCAAGACGTACTTACTCACCTCGCAACAGGATACCTTCTACAGACAGTAAACTTAAGGGCCAAGGCAACACCACCGCGCCCTCACACCAGTAAGCAACGGACAGCTCCAGCTCGCCATAACTCTACTACTAGACACTGTGGCGGCAAGCTCCTCAACATTTAAACCATGACAGCCACACTACGTTAGCACCAAGGAACCTTTTCCTCCACCATGAAGAAAGGCATCCTCCAAGCACACATCTCAACTACTATATAAACACACGATATATCACCAAGGTACGATCATCCTTTACTTTCTTAACATAAACACCTGTCTCTGATACTGACTTAAGCATCGGAGTGTCTTCGCAGGTACCCCCCATTAGGTGCAACGTGAAGGACGAAGGACAAAGAGCTCAGGCTCACCCCAACTGCAATACCAGGCCCAGACCAGAAACTACCGAAGGAGTCTCAACCGTGTGTGATTTGGGCTTAATACGTATTGGGTTATCCATACCGTATTTGGTCCGATCATTGACGCCGTCTGTGGGGAACTTTTTACCCACCTTTCTCTAAAAACATGGTTGACACTCGTAGCAAATCCCAGAATGGCTCCAAAGGAAAGCGGAAGGAGACCCCTGCTTCCCTTGAAAAATCAGCTTCATCGGTGGCACCAATTCCCATCCACTTGGATGATCCACCGACACCCCAACATCTGTTGGACCTCATCACACTACAGAACAAGAAAATCGCCCAGCAGAATCGAGATTTGGCTCGATTGAAAAAAGCTCAAAAGAGCAAAGAAAAAACCCAAGAAAAGGGAAAAGAAAAAGAAAAAAATCTTGAGAAAGAAACAGCTCCCGAAAATTCTGAGGAGAGTGATCCACCTCATTCGCACTCTACTGGGAATCCAGGACCTTCGGGTCACAAAAATAAGAAAGGTGAAGAAATCAAAGATACTCATGAGAACGAGAATTCTCATGGTAACTCAAGGACCTTTTCTCAAATTATTCACCCCTTCGTCCCCTGCATAATGAACATCCCAATTCCTCGGGATGTCAAGATTACAGCAGAAAAATATAACAGCAAGGGGGACCCTCAAGAGCATCTGGAAAAATTCCAGACAAACATGATGGCACAAGATGTCGCGGATCCAATAGCTTGCCGACTGTTTCCTACAACTCTCAAGGAGACAACCCTTAGATGGTACTCAACACTACCACCTAATTTGATACAAAGTTGGGAAGACTTAACCAACCAGTTTCTCGTGCGGTTCGCAACGAGTAAAGCACAATACAAATCCACTCACGCACTAAAAACGGATCGACAGGAATTAAATGAAACTCTGCGCGATTATCTAAACAGATTATTTGATGAAGCTCTTTTGGTCAGAGATTTAGATCCACAAGTCTCACTACACATCATCACTGAAGGACTTGTGGAAGGCCCTTTTTCTATGTCGCTGGCCAAACAGCGACCTCGCACAATAGAGGAACTGCGTGCGTGTTCAGAGAAATTCATCAACCTGGAAGATTATAAGTGATCACGAGAAATCTCCAACACCAGGGCCAACACAGACAACTTCGAAAGAGATGTCCAGAAGAATTTTCAACGCAAATTTCACGAAAAGAGAATGTGGAGAAAATACGACAAATACACCCCCTTGAACACATCTCCCAAGCGGATTTTTAAGGAAGTATTCCAAACAGGGTATGTCCGGGTTAATAGACCTCCTCCAATGCCAAAAGGAGTTCAGCGCGATGAATCCAAATTTTGCGTATTCCACAACGACAAAGGTCACACCACCGACGAATGTCTCGAGCTCAGAAATACCATTGAGGCACTCATAAGAAAAGGAAAGCTCCAGGAATTTATTTCCAGCTGCAGGGAATATAAGACGCAGCGAAGGCGCGATAGAAGCCTTGATCACGACTCCAATCCCAATAAACAAAGGGCACGCCCTAGGAAAAACTATAACCCTACTCGCAACAATGACCGAAGAGAGGACAGAGCAACTTCAACTGACAGACGTCACAGAACTCCACCAAGAAACAGACGGCAAGTCGCGGGGCAACACCGCGATAGACTACCTAACAACGCGGCAGGTGTTTTAGCCACTATTGCCGGCGGATCAGCGGGAGGAGGAGCGACCAAATCTCAACGAAAAAAGCATCTGAAATCAGTCATGACGATGCGCGATCACGCACGCCCATCCACCTCTCGCGATCAAAGACAAGCCATAAGTTCTGACGATGATGACTATGGCGACATCATACCAGACCATGATGACCCACTAGTGATCTCAGCGTGCATGGCTAACCTCCAGGTAAAACGTATTATGATTGACAATGGTAGTTCAGCTGATATTATATTCTGGGATGCCTTTTGCGCGATGCACATCCCAGAGGAACATCTTCTTCATGGATGTTCGGACTTAATTGGCTTCGTCGGAGAGTGCGTACAGCCCAAAGGCACCATTGAAATGTGGGTCACTTTTGGAAACATGCCTCTTGCTCAAACTATCAAAGTAAAATTTTATGTCATTGAATACGCATCAGTATATAACATCATTTTAGGAAGACCAACTATTGCCGCATTAAAGGCAATCATTTCTATGACTCATCTTTTGATGAAATTTCGTAACAAGTCTGGCACGGTAGTTGCCATCAGAGGTGATCAGAAAACAGTGTGCAACTGTTAAAACACCAGTTTAAGAGCCAAAACTCTTGTGCAGCCTGATGACAAAGGCAAAGCATCAGTGAATATGACCGATCTTGACATGTGCGAAGATCTGTGTGATACTTGTCCTCAACCTGATGGGGAGTGGAAGACTTCCAAATAGGCCCACTCCCTGAAAACACCACCAAAATTGGACAAAACCTCCCAGAAGCTAAGAAAAGCGCGCTAATAACAATATTGCAAAATAACAAAGACCTTTTTGCGTGGACAGCCGCCGACATGCCAGGGATAGACCCAGGGATAATATGTCACCATTTAACCCTGGACCCCAAAGCAAAACCCATCGCACAGAAAAAGCGCAAAATCTCCCCAGAGAAACAACAGGCGGTTGAAACTGAAGTAGCAAAATTGCTTGATGCAGGAGTAATCAGAGAAATCACGTACTCTACTTGGCTCTCCAATGTTGTATTAGTCAAGAAACCCAATGGAAAATGGTGCATTTGTACTGATTACACATATCTCAATAAACATTGCCCAAAGAATTTTTATCCACTTCCCACCATCGACAAGATGGTCGATAATTCTGCAGGATACCAAATCATATCCTTTATGGACGCGTATTCAGGCTACAACCAGATTCCAATGTTCACACCAGATGAGGAAGCCACAACTTTTATCACTGAAAAAGCTACCTACTGCTATAATATGATGCCATTTGCTCTCAAAAATGCTGGAGCCACTATCAACGCATGATGAACAAAGTTTTCAGTCAGCAGATTGAGCAGATGCTTGAAGTTTACATTGATGATATGATAGTCAAAACAATGACTACTTCACACCATCCTCGAGATTTGGAACATGTATTTCAACAACTGCGCAAATACAGGCTACGGCTTAATCCAGCCAAATGCGCGTTTGGAGTACCTGCTGGAAAATTCTTAGGATTCATGCTCACACATCGCGGGATAGAGGCCAACCCTGACAAATGCAACGCCATTCTCAGCATGACCAGCCCGCGAAACGTAAAGGAACTACAACAATTGACAGGAAATCACTGCTCTAACCAGATTCCTCCCTGCGTCAGCTCAAAAATCATTGCCAATGTTCAAACTATTACGCAAACAGACAGACTTCAACTGGACTCCGGAGTGCGAGGTAGGGTTCTTGGCCATCAAAGAACATTTGGCTAACCCACCAGTCTTGGTTAAGCCTCCACCCAATGAACCCCTGGTTCTGTACCTCTCAGTTAGTAATGAGGCTATAAGTGCGGTCCTCCTGCGCGAAGAAGTCCAGGAACAACAGCCCATATACTTCGTCAGCAAAGCACTCCAAGGACCAGAACTGCGCTATAAACAAATTGAAAAGGTCACTTTCGCGCTGATCTTAACATCGCGACACCTGGGCCATTATTTCCAAGGGCACACTATCAGAGTTAGAACGAATCAACCCCTTCGACAAGTACTTAGACAACCTGATTTAGCAGGCCGTATGATCTCATGGTCTAGAGTTGTCAGAATACGACATCATCTATGAACCACGACAGGCAATTAAAGCCCAGGTACTAGCAGACTTCCTGGTTGAAATGACACACTTACATGAGGCAGAGGACAGTGTCGATTGGGTCATTTAAGTCGACGGATCTTCCAATATCAAGGGGAGTGGTGCAGGAGTAATAGTGGAAAGCCCTCAAGGTATTACAGTGGAACACTCTATCCATTTTGGATTCAAAGCTTCAAACAACCAAGCTGAGTACGAAGCAGTCCTCGCAGGACTCGCCATGGCCAAAGACTTGGGGGCAATAAACATAACCCTCAGAGCGATTCACAATTAGTAATTGCTCAAGTTCAAGGAAGCTACCAAGCCAAAGAGGCATTAATGATAAAATATTTGGAAAAAGTAAGATTACTACTGACAGAGTTTCAAAGCTTTAAAGTAGAGCACATCCCCAGAGAGCAAAACTCATGGGCTGACATTTTATCCAAGTTAGCTAGCACAAAAGGACCAGGAAACAACAGAACGGTGATCCAACAAAGCGTCCCTAATCCTAGCATCATAATGGTCGTAACCAAACTAA
>NW_026896220.1:0-21036 GCF_033153095.1 Gastrolobium bilobum
ATATTATCTCAAATTAAGCATTGTGTTATATAAGAGGCAACTCATACTCATGAGGTACACAACTTTCATTTTAGTATCGTAATCCCTCACATGCCTTACCTATCCCGAATACTTAAATCCTAATTCATACGGTAGGAGACAATCACTTATCATTTATCATTACTACAAAATAAATCCAATACATAACCAATTTC
Organism: Gastrolobium bilobum; assembly: GCF_033153095.1. Lineage (NCBI taxonomy): Eukaryota > Viridiplantae > Streptophyta > Magnoliopsida > Fabales > Fabaceae > Gastrolobium > Gastrolobium bilobum. Next base: position 195 of record NW_026896220.1, read on the forward strand.
AAGTTACTTATTTATCATTTTATGAGTCCAAAAAGGAATTGGTCTGACTATACAGAGTTCAACTTGATTCAAGTTGATAACTGGATGAGTTCTTGTGGCTGGATCAGCTGCACTGCCACGCCGAATGGAATCAATAGGATGACGATCCTGATGCAGTTGAAGTGTGCGTTATTTGGGCTAGTTGGGGTGGGTACATGCAAGACACTTTAACACTTAAGTGAATATTTGAGTGATGAGTTTATGTAATATTTAAGAAAATGATCATACATAAGTTTTGAGTCTTTCTTTTTATAGTAGCGGTACGACCTACTTGTCTCATTATGTTGCTTTAGTATGGTGGCATGCGTTCTAATTGATAGATTATGGTGATTTTGTTAGCTTGTCTCCTATGTGGAATGTCTTTTGGTGAGTTATGATGTCCAAACTTGGTTAGAATCTTGTGTTTTTCCTTTAACTATTTACTATTAAGGGGGCTTACGAGTCATGTGCTAGTGCAAGATGAGTTGTGCACTTTGGCATTGGATGTATACATTGTATGTATATTTTCTTAGATTAATTCTTCATTATTGGGCCTCTGGACCATTTATTGGAATGGATCTTTCATCCCGTTTAGTATGGGTCCAAATCATCATTAAACTATGACAAGCTACCATTTCTCAAGCACAATATTCATAAGCATATTATCACAATTAGATCGGAACATGATAGCAATGAAAAATAAAATAAAAAATTGAAATAATGGAGCTGCTACCAAAATTTATTTGGGAAAACAATGGAAAACCACTTTTGTAAAGAGAAAAAAGGTCTTTGAAAACGAAAGTAGATTTGGGAGTCGATTACGAATAAGGAAAGTAATAGCATCGTACACCTTTTGTTTAAAAAATCATTTTTAAATTAATTGTGTAAATTATTAATAATTTTTTTAAAATATTTGTTTCACCCAAAGAATTAAATAGAATTTTTTATTTACAAAAAAGTCTAAAGTATAAAAAAATATTTTGGGCTTGACGGGAGAGTTCTTGCTTCGACATATCCCTTCGTACAATAGGGAACTCAAAGCTACATCATTTTGTAAAAAATATTTGTGTATTGATTGATTTTAATTTTGAAAATAATTTTAAGGAAATTCATTTGATTGAATTTGAATGTTCCGAATCATCAAGTTGTCGTAGCTAAATTATCCCGAAATGATAATAACGGGATTAACAAGTATTCAAAGAATTAAATAAATAAAAAATTTATTTACAAAGAAAAATAAATTATGAAAAATCATTTTGGGCTTGACGGGAGAGTTCCTTCTCTGACATATCCTTTCATGCAATAGGAAACTCAAAGTTATGCCATTTTGTAGAAAATATTTGTGTGTTGATGATTTTAATGTTGAAAATAATTTTAAGGAAAATTGTTTGATTGAATTTGAATGTTCCGCATCATCAATCTGTCGTAACTAAAATATCCTGGAATGATAATCACAGGATTAATAAGTTGTTTTAACTCAATTAATCCTTTTATAAGTCTTGATTAATCTGTGATATTACATTTTTGAACTAATCAATAATTAAGAAATATAATTATCGTTGTTAATTTTAATTTAGTTTTCTAAAGAGATTCGAACCATTAGACAATCATAGCCAAAATGACCCTAAAATAAAAAATAATGGAGCTAATAAGCTGTCACAACTAAATTATTCCTTTTAGTGTTAAGAAAAATAATTTGATAGTTTACAATGGTGGAATTAGTAATTAGAGAATAAATCACAATGTTCGATTTTGAAAGAGATTTGAATCATTATGCTTCACAGCCAAAATGATCCGCCATTAAAAATAAAGAATTAGCAAGCCATTGGCTAAATTATTCCTTTTAATGGAAGATTCCAAACTAAAAAATATTAAAATATATCATGAGAAATATTTAGAAGAATTTTCCATCAACACATTAAATAGCTAGCTATTGACATAATAATAATTAAACCAAACAAAAAGATAATAAATTTGAAATTCCTTTATTATTATCATTATTATATTTTATTTGATTTTTATGTTTGATTATTTTTAAACTTTTACTATCAAATTTGATTTATCTAATTATTTTTTGAAAACAACATATGCTAAATTTTTATTTGAGAAATCCTGAACTAAAGATTGAAAGAAAAAAAACAGAGGACTAGTGATAAAAGAGTTTGTGTCTCTGTCCCGAGGTCTCCAATTCGAGTTCTGGCAATAGAAAAAATGGTCTTGGGAGAGTCGAGAAAGACCGAAAAAAACCAAAAGCAATAAAAAGGAAAAGATATAATCAACATTAAATGACAAAGCACTTAAATTAACAATAATGAAATATTAAAGTTACATTTTTTTATTTGAAATTCTAAACTAAATCGTGAGAGTAATGCCAAAATTCAAATGAGAAAAGAAAGATGTTTAAGAGAAAATCATTTGTGCTTTTACTGGACGTAACAATACATCATCTGGTGAAAAACAGTCCCATCTCCTTTTCTGCTGATTGTGCTCCAAGACCCAGTTGCTCTTTCTCTGATTCCCGTTTCAAAGCTTGCCTTGACCTTCTTCGCTTCAAACCTTCTGTTTTAAGGAGTAATGCTTTTGAGATCATTGCTCTTTCCATGGCTTCCCTTCAAACCACCAACACCATTATTACCAAGTTAATTCATTTTTTTCTTTCAATTTTCTCTTTTGCATTTGTGTGTTTCTTTTAGGTATTGTGCAAAATTAGTAGAAGGGTTCATGTATTTTAAGCATAATTGAATTTCTCTTCGGGATGTTTAACATAACAAGCGAAAGTTTCCTTTTTGTGTGTGTTTGTTTGTCGGGGTGGGGAGTTGTGCAAAATAGGATGAGGAAGTGAAAATGTTAATGTCTTTTATTTTGAGCATGATTTCTCTTTTGGGTGTTTAATATAACAGTTGAAAGTTTCATGGGAGGGGAATGTTTTGCTAGATGGAATAAGGGAATTGAAAAGGTTCATGGGTTTCCTTCTGAGCATGATTTCTCTTTTGGGTATTATTATTTGGATTAAAGGGAAAGAAAGAAATTCATTTCCTTATCCGTTGACTTTATAAGTAAGCTGTAACCAGCGACGAAGCCAAGATTTAATTTTAACCGGGGCCAAAAAATTTGATATATCAAAATATTTATCGTAATTACACAAATTTATTAGGAAAAATTTGACATATATCCCAGCTAACATTTTAATTTTTTTAATAATATAATATTTATGATATATATTATTCACTTAAAGACATATATTATGAGATAATGACTTTTAACAAATAATAAATATTTATTTAAAATTTAAAATATAATATAAAGTTAAATTAGTAAAAAAAGTGCAAATTATATGTATATATACCTTTATGAAATTTTCATGTGATTTTTATAAACATTTTCATGTGATCTTTATGAATATTATTTCATGTGATGTTAATGAAAATTTATTTCATGTTACCTTTGTGAATAAGAAATTTTATCTTTTATATTTTAATTTGATTTGGGCCTATAAACTTTAGTTTGCAACTTGGTAGGCTTTACAGACCGTATTAGGTTTTTTATTTTTATTATAGGTTATGCCAGACACATAAATCAATCCTTTAATAGGCTAATAGGCCAATATAGGCTTTAACTATTTTACTTAGGCTTAGGATATCAAATCCAAAGCCTGGCCTAACCTGACCCTATTTACACCCCTAGTCGTGACTTGTGAAGAACATCAAACAGAGCAAACTTCACAATTAAAAAGAAACATGAAACAATTAGCAACAAATGTCTAAAATCATTTAAATGACGTTAGATCCACATAAATCATTTAATCAGTGTTTATATATTTTAAAAATTTTAAGAATACAAAAATTAAAAAATTAAAAAGTTGTTAATGGGTATGTACAAGAAATTTTCATACTCCAAATATATACATATATCTTCATTTATTTTTTTTCTTTAACAGTTTCCACTGATTAATCACCAAAATTTCCATTCATGTTGTGAAATCAAATACAAATAAAACCAATAAACAATTCAATTTCATTACCATAGCAACTGTAGCTCTATATTAAAATAATTTTTTTTAAAAGGTAAACGTAAAACAACACTCCATTTTTAAAAAGAAATAAAATCAATAAATACAACCACACAAAAAGGGCATGAATTTCACTCATGTTTGAAACACCCAATAAACAATTATGGTCAGCAAAGACAAATAATTTCTCTTTTACAAGGTTCAAGAATGTAAATCAATTTTCTCCCCAGCGGATAATATAATTACCAATGCATATTCCAAGAATATGTATTCGTTAAATCTTGAGAAAGGAACGAAATATCGTATCATGCAGAATGACTGGTTCCGGGTGGTGAGTGCGAATAAGAAAAAAAAAGTTAGAAGAAAACCCTAATTGAAAAAAGATGAAAGAAGAAGAAGAAAAAATTAAGAAGAAAACAATATGTTATCACACGCAAAACAACTCCAAATCTTTGTCTAATACCACTTTTACAAATTTAACTAGGGCCAACTTACAATTTTAGTTAGGGTCCAATTATAATTACTTATATAAATTATATATAATAAATAAAATTTACTGCAATATAGCTGTTGTCCGGGCCCTACCTAAATAAAACATGGCTACGCCACATGAGTGTTATGTTGCGAGCGAGCTGCATACTAGACTAGGTGTGTTACTACCAATCAATTAGTGTTACTACCAATCAATTTCATCGTTAGATCGATATTATTGATCCAACGGTTATATTTATTTCCACCTTTGTATGGTTATGATTCCCCATATTTAATGTGAAAAACATTAAATATGGGGAATCATAATCATACAAAGGTGGAAATAAATATAAAGTATTAAATATGAGAAATCATAATCATACAAATATGGAAATAAAATTACCGTTAAATCAACGTAATCAATCCAATGGTGAAATTGATTGGTAGTAACACTAATTGGTCATAATCTTAGAGCTGTTGAAATCTCTCAAAAGAACAGCATTGATACCATATTCCAAATTTATGTAGGTTATGAGGGGATTCTCTTATTTAATGATTGTCATATCGTTCTTTCAATTATGCGCATGCAATTAACATCAGAATGCATGTAAATGACTAGCCTTTAATATTTCTTGCCAATTATTCATACGAAATTCAACAGAAAATTCTTTATTTATTCTCTCACATTTTTTTTTTGGGTATTAATAAGGGGCAAGCCCCAAAAACAAAACACAAACGAAGGAAAACGAAAGACAAGCTAAAGAAAAGAAATACAAGGAGGACATAGAACAACCTGAAACTAAAAAGGACTGGGAGTAGCATAAATCTCTTGTCCTGGATCCAGCAAATCAGCAGACATGAGATTAGTAAGTTCAGGGTGAGGAGAGGCTATGTAGCACCGATACCGACACGGGACACGTGACACGATACGACACGACACTGCCACACGATAATTCTAAAAAATATTAGATTTCGACACGTTAGGACACATTTTAATATTAAATAATATTTTTAATTTATATAGTGTATATTATATTTAATATTCAATAACTTAACAATAAAATGAAACTAAACTTATAATATTCATCAATTTTGCAAAGAAACATAATATATCCCAAATATTTATATTAAACTTAATAAAATGGTAATCGTAATCCAACGAATCTAATAGTTGGAACTAAAAACTCAACGCAACGCAACATTTGAATCTCTTTTTGAATTTCTATAATGCGTGTTAGAGTGTCGGGGAGTGTCGGAGTGTCGAAGAGTGTCGGACACGACACGTCAGGAATTTTGAAGCGTCGATGCTTCATAGAGGAGAGGAGACTATGATGAGCCCAAGACTATCATTCACAGCCTTCTTTGCAACGCAGTCCGCAGGGTTGTTGCTACCTCTAGAGATGTGAGACAAAGTAACAATCCATTCTTTGTTCAAAAGAGCTCGAATCTTAGCCACCAAAAAAAGCCTTCGAGTAACATTACCGGATGAGGTGAGTAAGCTTATAGCTTGAAAATAGTCTGATTCCAGTGCAATGTTTTTCCAACCTTTATTCCAAGAAAACCCAAGACCATGATATTTTGTCGATTTATTCTCTCACCTTTAGTCGATGAAATTTTGTCATTGCACTTTGTAATTGTCAAGGGTGCGGACAGTGTTCACGATTCAATGGATGCATTTGAAGCTGCAAAGTTATTGGCTCAGACAAGTGGTTCAACAATGGCAGTGTCACGAGTCACTGACATTGTCACTTATGGAAATCAAGTTGGTGGTGCTCACAATGATATAAAAAGTTTCATCGTCTTAAACATTATGAAATATATATTTTGATGATGACAAATAATTTATAAGAAGTTTCAAATTAAAGATGAAGCTTGAAGATATAAGTGATTAGATTTTCAAAATTTGGTTGCACACTATATTATATCATATAGTATCTCTCTAAGCTCCAATGCATATCATTGTACATCATTGCATTACATGCATTTAGCTACATGTATTTCATGTTTTAAATACAATAGTTTTTAAGATAAAACTATTTCATATTAAATAAATCAATTTTAATAAAAATAAAACCTTATCTAAAGCTTCTTTACCACCAAATTGAAAAGTAAATAATCAGTACATGTTTCCTATTTTGTGTCACGTCATTTTGGACTTTTGTTAATAAAAAAGGAGTACAAGATTTTTAATAAAAAAAAATAGACTTCAATTTGTTGATATGTCTTCTTCGTCATACATACGCTCTTAAATATCAATTTGAAAAAAAGTATCTTTACAATATATAGTGTCATGTTTACAGTACCGATTCATTATGCACTTAACAAAAGACTTATGAAGCAAAGGCCTATTGCTCCAAATCACTCTTGAAGTTCATTGCATTGAAACTAAAGGAGATCATGTCTGCCTTCTCAAAAGAGCATGGCTGAAGGGATCACTAGCAAAAGAGATTTACACATGACAGTGCTCCCCTTTCTGGATATTTCTGACTCAGAGCAAAATATCCCAAGACTTCTAATCTCGCTCCACACTGCTTTTTGAGGGTTTCATCGACCAAGTGGTCCTGGGACGAGGTTGCAAACCAAAGGGTATTGCGCAATCAAAACATTAAATCAAGGAACATCTCATAATTCATTAAAGGAAATGTGGTTCATTACAAATTCAGCCTAAGACAAAAAAGGTTACTTCTATCTCACCCTTAATCTACTTAAGAGAGTTAGCTCATGAGGAGCATGACTAGAAACTACTGTAAAAAAAAATATAAAAGACTCTGTAAAAAAAAATCCTAAGACTCAAGGTTGAAGATGATGAAGATGCCTTCGTGAATTGGTCTTCCTTTCTTTTTAGCTGAGGTCCTCACTTTCAATCTCAACCGCTCCCTAAATCCATGGTCCAGCTTTCTTCAAATCCTCTCCAATCATAGCGCCGCTCCTTGCCAATACATCCCTATTGCAGTCTATGTAGCACCGACACGCGACACGACACGACACTCTGACACGTCAATCCTAAAAAATTATGGATTTCGACACGTTGGGACACGTTTTAATATTAAATAATATTTTTAATTTATATAGTGTATATTTCATTTAATATTTAATAATTTAACAAAAAAATGAAACTAAATTGATAATACCCATCAACACGTTATAAAGATGGAAGCTTTAATAAAAAAAATAAGAACGGGGATAAGAGAGAGATATAATATCAGATAGAGAGATCAAATCATATTAGAGAGAGAGATCAGAGAGAAGGAGATACAACAAGAGCGTGATAGGAATTGACAACAATGATGCTGAGATGATCTCTTATCTACTTAAGGGGAAAAAAGACAAAAAAATAAAATTGATATGATCAGGTGGAAGCTTTATTAATATATTTTAATTTTTAAATTTTTTTTTAAAAAAAAAAATTAAAAAAAAATCACGAAAATTCGCGTGTCGGAAAAAGTTGACCGCGTGTCCGACACCGTGTCGGAGCGTGTCACCGTGTCGGAGCGTGTCGGACACGACTCTCTCTGTTTTTACAAGTGTCCGTGCTTCCTTGATTGCAGTTGTGGTCCCCTTCTTCTTGTCATTCTTTTCGTACATGATCTGTATAGTGAGGGCACTACCTCCACATTCCCTGCTGACGCTGACGTGGAGGCACTTGACTGGTTGTTTTTCTGGCGCCTGTACTGTAGTACACCTTTTGTCCCCCTTTAGCGTTTCAACCTCTGTTTTCTTCCAAGTTTCTCCTTAATTGAGTTGGGTTTCATTTGGTTGGGCCTTAGATTTCCTGCAACAACAATCTGACCCATTAAGCACATAAAAAAATGATCCCGTCAAATTGCTCCAGTACTACTCTAATTCCATATCACGTATTGCTCCAGCCTAATCTAACAGGTTTTTTCCTCTGGAGAGATAATAGAAGAAAAATGAAGTTTGAGTAAATACCCTTTTTGGTCCTCAACAAATTTCACGATGCCTATTTTATTCCCTAGAAAAAAAGGTCATTCGTGGTCCTTAGTATTTTCAAATTAGGCCCACGTTAGTCCTTCTGTTAGTTGGGCTCCAACGTCGTTACTAACGTTTCTGACGTGTACCGTTAAGTTGCTGAGTCACAAGGTCACATTCCACCTTGGACAAAAAATGACGTCGTTGAGTATCTTCTTATTTTTTTTTCTTCTTCTCTCCAATGCAAGTTCTTCCACTTGCACCACCAAAAGCTCAAAACTTGAACCCATCATTGCATTGTACTCTTCAATGGGTAACAAAATTGGAAAGGCATGTCTCTGCAACGCCGGCGCCGGCGCCGAAAAAATCTGTGGCAGTTCCTTCATGTCCTCCAGTTGAAGAACATTGTGGTCCTTATTTTTATTGCAGGTTGGAAATTTTCTTTCTACTGTTGAGAAACTTTAATAGCAAATTCAGGACTGTTGGGAATTTAAAATCTCTTGTTGGTGGCAATGATAGTGGAAGAAGGGTCAAATGCTTATTTTTCAGATACGTGGCAACCCATTACGCAGTGTTGGTAGCTTTGAGAAGGGGGTTGTTGCGAAAAATCGGCAAGTGTACCGATCATTCCAAGTAATAAAAGGGATGAGTAGAGTTTCGTCTCCACGAGGATTGAAGCACCAAATTGTTTCTCTTGTTGGATTAATGAAATTGGTTTGAGAATAATTGTGTTTCGTGGAAATTGAGAACAATTTAAGAAAGTGTGAATAATTCAAAGAATCTTTAGAAATTCAATAACGAGATATTAAAGGTTGAGGAAATATTTAAGAGAATATTGCGGTAAAGAGACGCCAACACCTTTATGATCTCCACCTTGCAATATGAATTAACGTTTACATTTAATTTAACCATTGATCAAACAATTCACCATCTTTTAATTGATTAGTTAAGCCCTAATTCCTTAGTGATCTTAACTTTATTAACCGTATTAGAATCCTAATCCCTTAGAAATCCCTTTTTAGGTTAAACTTTTGAATCAGTGAATCCTTAACGTTTGCGGTTCATGTAGCCTATCTCTAGTGCATACATGAATCGTTACTTTCCTTTTTGTCTGGAATTAGAATCTCAATATCCCTATTGAAAACTCTAACCCTCGCAATCTCGATAGAGTGATCAGTTCTAGAAGAATTAAGAGATGAAGAACAAAGGAAAATGAATTCAATTGGAATAAACAAATATAAAATTAATCAAACTACAAAGGGTTCACATCAAGGGTTGTGACACTTACCACAATAATAAAAGACTAACAAGACATATTAATGTCTGACAATTCAAATATAAAAGAGAAAAGAAAAGAAAGTTACTATCATACACCAAGAACGATGAATTGCTCCCTTGACGTACTCCTCTAACTCGAATCCTTGTTTTTCTCTCTATCGTACTGTTGATCGATTTTCTCCCTCCTCTCGCTATTCAGCATCCTTTTTATATTCCTCTCACGCGTTGTTCCAAAATTGCCCTTCAAAACACGTGGTCAGGTCTTTCCGCAACTTGGCGCAGAATCGCGCCACCACGGCGCAAAATCGCGCCAACCTTCAAAGCACGAGGTCAGGTTCCCGCAAACCGTCGCAGACTCACGCCACCACGACACAGAATCGCTCCAACTTTCTGGAAAATGGTAGAAGCACTATTGGGACAGGATCTCGCCACCATCCGCGCGGACTCGCGCTGCAATCTTCTTTTCTTACAATTTCGTATTTTCCTTATTTTTCCTATATAAAAATAACAAATAAGTGAGAAATAAGACTGAAATGGAAAAGTCAATATAAAAAGCAAATATGTACAAAAACTGCTCTTTTATGACTTAATCCTTATTATTTTTAGCTTGGAAAATCACATATGCCAGAAGCACATCAAACAATTCCCAGATTTAGATGTTGCTGTCCTCAGCAATAAACATGATTAAAACATGGGAAGCAAGGTTCGATTAATCAAGCATAACATTGCACAGACAATCATAAAGATTACTATACTAAGCATGAATGATTTCCAAGTCAAAAGTTAAAACGATGCTTTTCAACTTCATTCAAGTATCAGAGTCTAACTTGATTACCCCTCACAAGGACATATTATTCACTCATCACTCAGTGTTTGGGGATATTCATCATCACTCATTCCATCACAGCCGTTGTACTACCATAATCTTGATCTTATTCTCAAGTTCCTGAAGATGAGGAACATCAACACATGCATGACTGATCAAAAGGGCTTCTCAAGGTTATAACTTGGCTTGGCTTAAGGTGAGGATCATTTGGAAAGTAGCTGAATAATAATTGAGATTGAAACACCATTTTCATTAAAACCCAATCATAACTCAATTTAGGTTTCAGCTCCACTATTTACTTGAATTCAAGATTCATCCTTTTTCTCACCTTTTTCTTCATCATTGCTTTTCAAATTTTCAATTTTTTTTTCTTTCCTCTTTGAATTTATTTGAGGACTATTCTTTTCTTTCCCTTTTTCAACTGCTTAATTTCTAGTGGAGCTCACCTCAATCACCTTTTTAACTTTTGATTATTGACATTTCAATCTCAATCAAGGTAAGTTCTGATGTAAGTGGTCTAAACAATTTAATCAGGTAATTGAACAAAAACAGTCTCAGGCTCAATATGGCTAGCAATGGAAAAAAATTTCAGGTGGCTATTTGGCCATAAGCTAATAGAATAAAATGTCTTTATCACTTCAATCAACACATGCATTGGAGAGAATTAGATCAAGTTCTAGAGTACTACTGCAGTGAGGACTCTCTAAAAAAATTTAACTGTATAGGCTCAAACCTCACCAGTTGTGGTATCGAACTAGACTCTTTCTAATTTCATTCCAAGCATCATTATCCATCATTAACATAAGAATCAAACAAACGAGCAATCATAGTCTCTATTCATGCTCTATGCAATGTCATGATAGTGATCTATATTATGCAAGTTTCCTTATTTTCAACCAACAAATTGACTGAGTAGCACATCTAAATCTGAAATGTTCTTTCACATAACCATTATTATTAATTTCAACAGAAAATAAAACTAAAACAAAAATTTGACTACTAAAATGAAAATAAAATTGGAAAAGTTAAAATAACTCCCCTGATTAGTGAAATGAATTCTCTGATTTTCTATGTTGGATGTTTCTTTCGTTCCTCTGTATGTGATTCCTCAAATACTGCGTATGCGGTCCCAATTCCCAGATTTAGAAGATTGCTGTCCCCAGCAATAACTAAACTAGTTGATGAATGTAACTGTTGCGCAAGTAAAACACACACATGTGAAATATCAAGCAGAAAATAACATGACCAATGTACTGGAGAATTACAAAGCAAAACACCAAAGATGTCTCAATGACCCTATCATAATCCTAGATGGTCAAACAAAACAATTAAAATAAAACAGCAAAAACATCATCCTCACGCAGATCGCACCAGGATATGTGCGATTTGCGCGGTGAAACAGAAGCTTCCAAGCTAATATGGCGCCAGGGTCCACGCACTTCGCGTGAGGAGACATGGAGTTTCATTGGAAACTCGCGCTTTTTGTAAGAACCCGCACCGTTAATTAAGGAAATTAATTAGATAATTATGAGATGATTCCATAATTGACCCTAATAATTATTATGAGGCTTTAATAATTATGGTAAGTGAGTAGTAATGTTGAAAGTCGCTTTTCGGACAAAAAGTGCAGATACCGGTTCTGCTCGCGGTATAAGTGCGTACTGGCGAAGTATCCCGAAAAATTGTAATAAGTGCATGAATATTCCTAGAATAATATGTAGGACTGTGATTTCAAGTTTCAAGTTAAAATAATGAGAAATGGTGCCAGAACTGATACTGGCTATGGAAAAGCGCGTACCGGAAAGGTGCTACGAAAATTAATATAAAAATATGTTCAATCTTGTAAAATTAAGTAGGTTCAGAATCCTAAGTTTGGGATTAAAATGCTAAGCGTAGCATTTAGCGCTAATACAGTGCGATTAAGTTTAAACCGGCTATATATATGGTTTTTGCAAAAAACCCTAGGCCATGTGTGATGTGCCTACGTGAGTTTTCTGATTTCTCTTCAGCCTTGTGCCTCCCATTGCCACCTTCACCTCCCTTCCCTCTTGTGAGCCAAAGGTGTCACCTTTCTCCTTGTTTTTGTCACTTAAACACTTGTGTGAGTGAGGGCTTGCCTTGAGAGTGTGTAGGAGACCTCATTCTGAGTTTAGATTCAGAGTTTGTGAGGTTAGGGTGGCTGTGTTTCTGAGTTGGTGGAGTGAAGCTTTGGTTCATGTCTTTGGTGGTGCCAAGCTTGGTGGTCAAATTCGTGTCTTGTGAAGTCTGAACCTTGGGGTTGCATTGGAGGTTTCCCTTATGTTTCATTTTCGGAGTTTGGAGCTCTTGAGGTGAGCCATGATCACCTCTTTGTCATTTTGAGGTCTTAAGCTTGTTTAATCGGTTAATAAGTGAAACTTTAACCATTTGAGTAAAGGAATGTGTTTCTGGGTTCATAACTTGTTGGTGGTTATCTGTTTAGGGAGTCATTGGACTCCCAATCGCTTTTGGACCCTTAAAAATGGGATTATGCAGATCACAGTTCGTATTTCTGCATTCTGGTGAAAAGGTATTCGAATACTTTTCGTGTGGTATTCGAATACTTGTTCACATGTAGTCGAATACTCCTTGCTGGAGTATTGGAATACTTTTCTGGGAAGAAAAGTATTCGGATACCTTTGAAGAAGTATTCGAATACTGGAAAGTATTCGAATACAGTGAGGTTTGGTATTCGGATACTGAGTATTCGGATACTGAGTATTCGGATACTGGGGGGAAGAGTATTCGGATACTTGGTAGTATTCAAATACTTTAATGAAAGTAATCGAATACTTTCTGGAGAGCTGGAGTATTCGAATACTACTCGTGGAGTATTCGAATACTTCCTGCAGAAACAACATATAATGAGTCAAAATGAGTAAGAAGGACTTAATCACTTAATGTAATCTGAGCTATGATTATTGATGAGTAATTATGGCATGGGAAGATTATGATTGTGTTGTTTGTTGGCCTTGAGCTTGTGTGGACTCTTGGCATTGGATAGTTAGCTTGCAAGGTAAGCTTTCGTGTCCTCGGTTTAGCCATTGTTGGTTCCACCATGTCCCACGGGGGGATGGTTATATGCATGATGTTGTTTTCATGATATACTGAATTGTTGAAATGCTATTGAGCTGTTATATGCGAGTGCCTTTATGATATGCATGTGGTGTTCCACCTGGTAAGCCTGAGTATCTGGTACATACAAGATGGTGAGACTGGGGTGAGGTGCAAGCGATGTTCCTTGTACTATAATTGTGGGTAATAGACGTATTCCTGCATTTCTCTGGCCAGTAGAATTGTTATAACACACATGGCATGAATATCTGTTGCACTGCATAGTTTTGGAACTGATATGGAATTACTGCTTTTGAACTTATATTGCTTATGAAAGTGAGCTTGGGGTGGAAGATCCTTGAGGACCCCTTGTCTTACTGAGGTTACTTCTTTAGAGATCTGACCCCACGTTTGGGGACGCTTATTTCAGGTTCAGGTAACTCGGGGGTTGAGACCTCGGGCGGCAGGAGGCCGGAGCTGAGTTAGATTATGCTGTTATCATGTTATACTGTTGTATGATGACATGATGTGGATTGGATGCTGTTTATGTTTTTCGTCTTATTATTATTATGTTGATGTTGAGACTTATGTTGGGCTTGATGCCTTATTTGGGTGAGCATGGGGTTTGTCCGTGCCACTTTGATTTCTGTTATGTTTAAGTTTAACTAAGTTGTATAATCAGGGTTGTCCGGTCTACGTGTTGTAGTTCTGTGACTAGAGACCTATTGATACAAGTTATTCCTTGGAATGAAAGAGAATTCCGAATCAGCTTTGTCTACGAACAAGGAAGCAATAAGTAATGCAACTAGGAATCTCATGGAGAGTTCGATCCTGGCTCAGGATGAACGCTGGCGGCATGCTTTACACATGCAAGTCGGACGGGAAGTGGTGTTTCCAGTGGCGGACGGGTGAGTAACGCGTAAGAACCTGCCCTTGGGAGGGGAACAACAGCTGGAAACAACTGCTAATACCCCATAGGCTGAGGAGCAAAAGGAGGAATCGGTCTTTTATATATTGAGGTATTTCAGTTAGCTGTCTATTTGTAATTTACATACAGACGATGTTTTGAAAATGACTAAGTAATCAAGTTGGTAATGAATAATGATGTCATAATTGAAAAGAAAAAGATATTCCGCATCTTTAATTAAGCGCAGCTTAATACGATGATATGCTAGCATTACCAGATATATACGGGGTGTTACACTTTTCGCTCCATGTACCGCGTGATTTGCGCGGTACTCTGTTTTCCTTGACTTAAAAACTAACTATTTCCTAAAACTTAAAAGACTCAACATAAATAAATAAGCAAATGACTCAAAAATTATTGGGTTGCCTCCCGAACAACGCTTGTTTGACGTCACGAGCCTGACGCACTCCCTGTGATTATGGTGGTTGGAAGCATGCTACCATTGATGACCCAGTCTTCTTAGTCTAATATTGTGTCTTTCCATAATAATCATATGCATGTGGATGAGGATGAAGGTTCTCAGGAACTTTAAACTTAGTCTTCACATGCTTTTCCTTACTCTTGGGCTTTTCCATCTTAACCTTTGGCTTGCTTTCTTCATGCCACTGATGAACTTCCTTCTTGTTTCCTTCCTCAACCTTTTTCTCCACAATGTAGTTAACTTGATCTTTAGGTTGAGATGCAAGAAATGAAGCTTCAATTGTAAGTACCTTGAATGTTGCTTGCTCTCCATCCACGCGCATTATCAACTCACCCTTAAGTACATCGATTAGCGCTCCTGAGGTTGCTAAGAATGGCCTCTCGAAGATCATAGGCACACCGGTATCTTCATCAATGTCAAGAATAACAAAATCAACAGGAATTAGAAATTTGTCTACCTTGACAAGCACATCTTCCACAATACATGTGCTTGCTTTGTTGAGCGGTCGGCCAGTTGAACATTCATCCTTGTTGGCTTTACTTCATCAATCCCCAGCTTCTTCATCAGGGTTAATGGCATCACATTAATGCTGGCACCAAGATCGCATAAGACTCTCGCTATAGTCGTCTTGCCAATGGTGCATGGAATACTGAAGCTTCCTGGATCCTTCAACTTTGGAGGCATGCTTTTTTGTAAGATTGCACTGCACTCCTCTGTCAGTGTAATCGGTTCATCCTATGTGAGCTTCCTCTTCTTAGATAATGTTTCCTTCTGGAATTTGGCATATGAAGGCATTTTCTCTAGAGTTTCTGCAAAAGGAATATTAATATGCAATTTCTTAAAAATATCTAAAAATTTAGAAAATTGCTTCCTTTGCTCATTTTGCTTGGGCCTCATTGGATATGGAGGTTTCTCAAAACGTGAGAAATCCCATTGTTTCTTTTGAACTGCAGGAGGTTGTTCCTTTGCTTCTTCTTTATCCTTTTGAGCTTGTTCATCCTTTCTTGTAGAAACTTCAACTTCCTCTTTTTCTAGCTCCTCATTCCTTGTATCGATGACATTGCATTGCTCCTTTGACACTGCATTGATCCTTTCTTGACTCCTCTCAGCTATTTGTCTTGAAAGTTGGCCAATTTGAGTCTCCAAGTTTCTGATGGATGCATCTTGATTCTTGTGGTAGGCTCTTGTCTCATTCATGAAGGCGTCAGTATTCTGAATGTTATCATTTGTGGTCTTAGAAAGCTGTAGCATTGCCTTCTCCAAATCAGACGGTTCCTTATGTGGAAGAGGAGGAGGTTATAGATAATTGTTGGATTTGTAGTCCAAACCTCCCCATTGAATTCTCCTTTGGAAGTTGCCTCCTTAAGCATTGTTCTGATTCCTCTGAAAATTTTGGGAATTCTGTGATGGCCTTGGATTATACCAAACTCCATTGACCTGGAACGGCTCAGCTCCCATGCGTGTTGGGCACTCATTAGTCGTATGCTCCCCTTTGCAGTACTCACAGTTAATTGAATTAACTTGAGATGGAGAGACTTGCATTTTGTCTAACTTGGCATTCATATTGGCTAACTGTTGAGAGATTACCTTTTGCTCAGCTAATGACGAATCATTGTTCCCCAGTTGTAGAATTCCTTTCTTTGGTTGAACTGGTTGAACTGCCATAGAGGCATTCTCATTCCTTGCCATGTAGTCTATCTGCTCTAAAGTTTGAGCTGCTATCTTCTTCCCTATTGTTCCACCGGGTGCACTGTTGACAACCATTCTGGAATTTGGTGTCATCCCATTGTAGAAGACTCTGACCTTCTTGGTGTCTGGCAAGTCGTATTGGGGGCACTTTTTGATCAACTCCTGGAATCTGGTCCAGGCTGCACATAAGGTCTCTCTCGGTTGTTGAGGGAAATTGGTGATTTCATTCACCAACTTATTGTACTTTTCCATGGAAAAGTACTCAACAAAGAACTTGGCTGCTAACTCATCCCATGTTCGGATACTGTTAGGAGCTTGTCGATCTAACCATCTGAGGGTTTTCCCAGTCAAAGCAAAAGGAAACAACCGGAGTCTGATTGCATCATCGGACACTCCATGATGCTTAGTTGTATCACATATTGTTAACTTTCCCAAATGAGAGTTAATTTGGTATTTTTATGATGAATTTTCTGCATAAATTCCATATAAGTTATCTTGTTTGCATGATAATTGAGCTAATTATTGCATATTCATGATTAAGTGCTTTGAGATGACTAAGTATGGAAAATGAGGAAATATTCCGTGATTTTGTATAAGAATAGATGATTTGTTGAGTGTTTGTCTTTGCAGGAATAGTTGACGCCAAAAAGCTGTAGCAGAGAAGTTGACAAAGTAATGATATAACAATCGCTACAACATAACAACGAGGACAGGGGAACAACTGAAATTCAAATTTCAAAAGTTAGTTATTCCCCAACAAATGGATAAAGCACCAGCAAGCAAGGATCAAGGACGATCTTGAAGATTAATTCTTATCCCAAAATCCCAAAGATCAAGGACAACAAACTCTTATCTAATCAGCAACAATATTGGCAGAATAAATTCAAGAAGATCAAGATCTTATCCAATCAAGTGCAAACAACCCAAGAAAATAGGGATAAGATAAGGCTGCAGCAGCACAACTCATGGATTTTCGCTCCCAAACCTAAAGCCCAATTAACAACCCATCTTTTCCTATTTAAAGAGGACTACATTACGATTCAAGAAGGCTGGGAAGAATGTAGTACCCCACACACCAGGTTTTAGAGAGAGAAAGTAAGATTCTTGGAGGAAGAAGAGCTGTTGGAGCAAGACCGTGACAAAGTTTTACAACAACATTCGTTTTCATCTTCTTTTCTGTTTTTCAATGAGTTCTTTCTTCCTCTTCTCTGTTTTCTTTTATTCTATTATGAGCTAAATTGCTCCTTAGGTTAGGTGATAAAGTACCTATGTTGTAAGATTGAGATGTATGTCTAAACTTTGTTTTTATTAATGTTTAATTAGTTAATCAACGAGTTTGCTTATTCTTATTCACGTATGCATGTCGAGAGATACATATGTGATATTGAGGAGGTTGGGGCCGAGAGATTTCCGAATCCGGACCCTTGTTGAATTGTGTAGATTAGTTAGGTTAAGAATAACTTAATTAAGTTGTGGGTAAAGAGATCATTCACACCACATAACCTTTGAACTTGAACTTGAACAATTTAGTAATTAGTTTGGCCATAGAGATGTGGGAATTAGTTATTGGGTATATATGTTAGGTTGGCCAAAAGCCCCAGCATACTTTTATGTTCGGTTACTAATTAGTCATTGATATAGCATCGTTATAGCATCGTTTCAGTATTGCTGTATCAGGGAAATTGAACCTGACCTATATCTCATCCATCATTTTAATACCTTAGAATTAGTTTATTGTTTTCTTAGTTTAATTATCTTTTATTTTACAAACCCAATCATAAAAATTAATCATGTTCTAGTTTTTTACTTAAATAATCATTGCTTTATAAATCATCTCCGAGGGAACGATCTTAGACTCACACATCCCTTTATTACTTATGACACGTGCACTTGCGTATTTGTGTGATTGATTTAATTGATTGCAATTTGCACAACAAGTTTTTGGCGCCGTTGCCAGGGATGATTTCTTTAAAGTTTTTTTATTTAAGTGAAGAAATTCTCTCTTCTTTCTATCTTTTCTTTTCTTTGACCTTTCTTCTTTTCTATTTTCAAGTGTTAATTGCAGTGTTTGAGCAGTTCTCCAACCAAGCAAGAAGTGAACTTTAACCTTGAAACTGAAAGGACGTTTCAAGCTCAAAGGAGACAGCAAAGACGTAGCAACGCTACAGCATTACCTGATATGGCAGAAAGAATGGCAGGAGCAAGAGCTAGCAATGAAAAGCCAATTCAGTCTGAGATCTCAATCAGAGCGCAAGGAATCCTAGCACTTATGAACCTTCATTCTCCGATTGTTCAACCAGAAATTACAGCAGCAAATTTTGAATTGAAACCGGTCATGTTTGACATGCTGGAAACAATTGGCCTATTCAGTGGAATGCCTAGTGAAGATCCACTTCTCAACATCAAAAATTTCATGGAGGTAGCAGATAGCTTCAAGATACAAGGAGTTACATCAGATGCATTAAAGATTAAGCTATTTCCCTACTCTCTCACCAAAAGGACTAAGGCATGGCTGAACACACTACAACCTAATTCTATCCGTACATGGGAGGACATGGCTGAAAAGTTCTTGATGAAATTCTTTCCTCCTATGAAAGCAATTCAGTTAAAGAATGATATAATAGCGTTCCAGCAATATGATGATGAAACACCTTATAAAGCATGGGATAGATTCAAGGAATTGCTGCGGAAGTGCCCAAACATGGCATTCCATAATGGATACAAATGGAGACTTTTTACAATGGTCTTAATGATCAAACAAGGGGTGTAGTTGATGCATCAACCAAAGGAGCTCTCTTAGCTAGGACATTCACAGAAGCATATAAAATCCTAGAGAGGATGGCATTTATCAACTACCAGTGTCCAACGGAAAGAATGAATACAACAAAGAAGGATGCTAGAGTACAGGAACATGATGATGTATCAATATTGGCAGAACACATTTCATCTTTGAATAATACAATCAAGTCACTCAATCTGTCTGTCGATGCTAGAGCACATCAAGTGCATGCCATAACCAATGCTATATCATGTGTTTTCTGTAATGGTCCTTATGTTTATGATAATTGTCCAAAACCCCCTCAATCTGTTTGTTTTGTAGGAAGCTATAACATGAACAATCCATATTCAAACACCTACAATCAAGAAAGGGGGAACAACTCAATTCTTTCATATTCACAAGGACAACAACAAGAATTCTCTGCTACAGCAACACATTCAAACAGAATTCCATACCCTTATGAATTTATGCAACAGCAACAGCCTAGTCAACAAGTTGATACATCAAATATGCTGGAAAGCATGTTGAAATGACTTTATGGCAATAAGTGATGCTCTTATCCAGAACCAAACTGCTTATATCAAAAACTTGGAAACTCAGATGGGACAATTTGCAGAAGCAATCAAAATCAGACAATATGACACACTGCCTAGCAACACGGAGTATCCAAGGAGAAACGAAGAGGAGCATATCAATGCCATTGAAATAAGGAATAAGAAGGAAATAGACCAACTGGATGTTGTAGAGAGCTATCAGAATAAAGGTGATAAAGCTGCAGATGAGGTGGAAATTTATGATCAACCCGAAGAACCTCAAATTGCTGACACTGAAAGTACTGCTATAGCAAAACTACAGCAGGGTCAGACCGTCAGCAAGACAATCATACCACCATCTCCTTTACCTCAAAAGCAACAAAAGCAACAAGATGCCATGCAAAAAGAGCAAACCTTGAGTGATCTTGAGGCTAATGTGAAACTGATGTCTATGACTCTGCAAGAGAATATGGGAATAAGGAGCATATGGTCTGCAAAGATGACTCTACATTTGCCTAATTGCTCTATCAAAGCATCAATTGGCATTGTTGAAAATATGAATGTCAAGATAGGCAACTTTGCACACCGAGTAGATTTTGTGATGCTTGACATAGAGGAGAACCCTATTATTTCTCAATTTCTTGAGGAACCATTCTTTGATACCCGAAAAGTTATGGTAGACATGTGGAAGAGTGATTTGATTTTAAAGATGGATAGAGATAAGGTGCATACCATTGAATATGAGGTCAAGATGAAGGAGTCTACATGTGAGAAGAGTTGGATCGAAGAATCAAAGTTGTTCTTCGCTCTTTGCTTCAAGCCACCTTGATCATAATCCAAGTTAGGTTG
>NW_026896221.1:0-21158 GCF_033153095.1 Gastrolobium bilobum
ATGCAATATCAAAGTATATTGATTCTCCCAATAAGAAATTTATAGTTCTCACAGTAATGGGTTGTAAAGAACTTCTTATTACTCATACTTGAATTCCCAACAATATTTGGCAACACAAGAAAATAACTTTTTAAAATATTCTAATTTCAAAAGAAGTTTCAACTTTAAAAGATTTAAGAAAACGCTCGTCTTGCAAAGAAAGAAATTCTGAGTTGAAAATTTAGAAAATTGTCAAGTGATGTATATATAAGCGACAGGACACAATATCTGCCAATAGATTTAAAACTTTAGAGTGGCAACGAACTATATGTTCAGTTTATCACTACGCAAAATAAAGCATGACCCCACAAGCAAAAATCAATGCAGTTGATGAGCAAAAAATCAATGCAGACTCGAATTAAGAGAATAGGAAGAGAGAGGTGACAAACCCTGATACTGGCATTTGCGAAGCATGTTCCCTAACACTTCGAGACAAAGTTGATCATCGTCAACAAGCAAAACACGCATACCCACTGGAAAATGGTCTCCAGCCCCATCTTCATCTATCAAATAATTCTCCAGAGTCATCTTGAACCAGAATAAACACCTATATGAGAAACCAAGCAATGGTCAGATATCACAAATCACAGAGCAAAAAGCCCAAACTTTGACAACATAAACCTTATTTTTAATTTACCAAAAACAAAAAACCTCGTTTTTAGGGCCTCTTTCACCTAACATACAAACAATACATGACAAAAAATAAAAGGAGAAAGAGAACACAGGAAAATACTTGGAAAGTGATGGTAACTATTAGAGAGGAGAACAATAGATACCTATATGCAAAACCAAGCAAAGATTAGATATCACAAATCACACAGAAAATGCTCCAAACAAAAACAATTAAAAGAAACCTTGTTTTCAGGGCTGTCTTTAACCAAACAAAGAAACAATGCAACATGAGAATTAAAAGAAAAGAAAGAAAGAAACAGAAGAAAAGACTTGGACAGTGATGGTAACTAGTAGATAAGAGAACAACAGACACCTGTATGCATAACCAATCAATGATCAAATATCACAAAATCACAAAGAAAATGCACCAAACAAAAAGAATTAAAAGAAACCTTGTTTTCATGGCTCTTTAACCAAACAAAGAAACAATGCATTATATAATTTATTAAACGAGAATTAATGGAAAACAAAATTTTAATATTCATGGTTGTCTTTAAAAAAAGAATTAACGAGAATTAAAATAAAAAAGAAGAAGAAAGAAACAGAAGAAAATACTTGGACAATAATGGTAACTATTAGAAAATAGTGAAGGGTTTAATTTGTCGTTAACTTTTGATTCCAATGCGAAAGATATCACAAGACACAAGGAAAATGCTCAGAACATTGACAACAGAAATCAAATCTTGTTTTCAATTTACAAAACAAAAAAATAAATAAAAGAAACCTTGTTTTCAATTTACAAAACAAACAAGAAATAAAAGAAACCTTGTTTTCAATTTACAAAACAAAAAGAATTAAAAGAAACCTTGTTTTCAATTTACAAAACAAACAAGAATTCAGAGAAGAAAAAGCGAAAATAAAGACAAGGCATGGAGAGGGAGGGAAGACCTGAGAGAGGGAGAAGATGAAATTTAAAGAAGAAGAATTCACTCAAAAGTCTCTTACTCTTTCTCTGCTCCCAACAGACAAGAAAATCGTTAACCTTGTTTCCTTATTCAAACTCTCAATAGAAAACAATGGAGTCGCCACCAAAGTTTATTTAGGAAAACATTGAAAAAACCTTTTTTAAAGGCAACTGGTCTTTGAAAACAAAAGAAATGGATTCGGGAGTCGAGTACGAGTAGGGAAGGTATTAGCACCCTACACCGTCTGTTAAAACGGTTACCTTATATTAATTGTGCAAATTATTGATAATATTTTAAATATTTATTTCACCCTAAATAAATAAAATTGATCGTTGGAAAAGAAAACTAATTTTGAAATTTTATTTTTGTACTTGACGGGAAGAGTCCCGCTCCGACGTATCCCTCGGTGCAATAGGGAACTCAAAGCTACGTCGTTCTGTAGAAAATATTTGTGTGTTGATTGATTTTAATTTTGAAAGTAGTTTTAAAGAAAATAATTTGAAAGTTTTGGATTTGATGGTTTCGGAATATCAAACTGTCGCAGTTAAAATAATATGAAATGATAATTGCAGGATTAACAAGTTGTCTCAACTCAGCTAATCCTTTCTTTTAAAGAATAATAATATTCATATTAATCTTTTTTGTTATCGTAAATTTTGTGTTAAATTTGATTTTATTTTGAATCACCAAACCGTCACGGTCAAAATGAGTCAAAATAAATATGTGGAGTTAACAAGTCGTCACGGCTCAGCTGACTCCCATTTCAGTTGATATCAAATTAATTTTTGGCTAAATTATAATTTAACACCCCATACTTAGACCCCTCTCCAGAAAACCACCTTATACTTTTAATTGAAACAATAAACCCCCTTAAACTATGTCATTAATGCAATTAAGCATATCTGTTAAGAAAACATCTAATTCTGTTAACTCTCACGTGATCAAAAAATATTCCACCAAGTCCTTCTCTTCCTTTCCAAAAAACAAAAATTGTTCATGTTTCGATATCTTCATCACCGTATCATTCCTTTTAGGGTTTTCTCAGCATCTAATTTTTCCTATAAAAGAAATTATTATTCTTCATTCTCTTCTTCCTTTTCTGTATTGACTCCCAATGGTTCATGTTGGAGTGTGCCGCAATTAGCTAGGGAAATATTCAACCCACCTCAATTTTCTGCCATCGTAACATTCCCTATCTTTCTCAATCAGGCAGTTATTTTCGATTGAAATTAAATAACTTTAAATTGCATTTAGAGATCCTATCTTCCATGAAAAACAATTGAGACTTAAGATATCTATAGCTGTATTGGATTTGCATTTATTCTTGTATACTATTGTCTACTGTGACAGACTAATGTAATAATGATTAATGTATTTGATAAGTTTTATTATATTAAAATAATCTTCAAAAAGAAAAGACTCTGATACAAATTAACAATTTGAAAAGCTTTAAGCATGGTTGATAATTGTTAGGAACATGCAAATGCATGGGACAAAATGAAATGAAAAATGCTGGTGGAGTTCATTAATAAAAATATGGATTTGACAGTGCTAAATTCAGATTTGATAGATTTTTAGTTCTTTTATTCAAAATGGAAGCCAGGAATTAACCACCACAATAAACTATTAGTACATTTTTTTTATCAAACAAGAAAAACATAAACACTTGAAGGTTTGGACAATTGAAGAAGAAAAGAGAAACATCATTTTGTTGTTAGGCCACTAGGAAAACCTCTCATGAGAGACCAAGCTCAAGAAGACTCCAAAGGAACGTCAAAATGTATAGGAAGTCACGAAAGGCGATCAAGAAGATATTGCATGCTGATAATGGTGATGGAGGCAAAACAAAGAAATTTTAATTTAAACATGCCAAAAAATTTAACAGAAAACAGAAGACTAGTAGTTTTAAAAAACGCCCAAGATCCACTATTCTAGAGCAAGAAGAAGAAAAAAAAAACAATTTATAGGAATGATATTTGACCAGAAAAGATGTAAAGAACTACAAACCAAAAAGCAACCCAGAAACAAGAAGATTAGGGAACACAACTATATACATATATATATTTTTTTGTGGGAGAAATTAATTATCGTCACTTAAAAATCGATATAACCAACCCAATGAAAAAAGCATCTGTTGGAAAATGGGATTTTAGATGCTTTAGCGAACGATAGAAAGAATGATAAGGTGATCAAGAAATAGAACAGTTCTTGATTTTTAGAAATGAAGATTGGACGATTTTCGATCATCACGTGAGATAGTTAACAGAGTTGGATGTTTCTTTTAACCGATATGCTTAATTGCTTTAATGATATAGTTTGAGGGGGTTAATTATTTCAATTAAAAGTAGGGGGTGATTTTCTGAATAGGGGTACAAGGTAGTAAATTGTAATTTAGCCTTAATTTTTTATTCTGTTTTAAATTAACCCAAAATCAATAATTTTAAATAAAACTTTGATTTTTTGTTTGTTTGTTTATTATTACTAAATAGTCTAAAATCATCGGACTGTCACAGTCGAAATGATTCTAAAGAATAAAGGAATTAACAAGATGTCACAACTCAGCTAATCATTTTAACATATATTTCATGTTACTTTATGATAACCTTAAATGAATTTTTGAATCACCAAGTCGTCTCGGCCAAAATGATTCAAAACCAAATCTATGGGATTAACAAACCGTCACGGTTAAATTACCCATGTTTACGTTAGCAAAATATTTTTGAACTTCCTTTTCACAGAGGTCAATATATGTGAAATAGATAAACCAATAATAACTAAAGGAAGAATTTCAAACATAATTGAAATACTGGGTTTTTTATTTTAATCATCGTTAATGGAGAAGATTTCAAAATTTAAATCAATACATTTAAGGGAAGAAACGTTCAACATTAAACACCGATTAAAAATAATAAAGAAATGGCAATCGACATTAAATGAGAAGATGATTATTGAGATCAATAAAGCTAATAATAATCTAAACAAAAGATGGAAATAAAATCAGTAACGTCAATCAATCTTTTTTATTTCTTTTTTTTTTTTAGAAGGAAACACATGAAAGATGTAAACATTAAATGAGAAAAACTATGTGATGACAACTCAAAAAAAGATTTTAATCATTTAGCATTAAATGCCAGAAACCTAGGTTTTCGATATCAGACCTTTTTTTTTTTTTTGTAAATTCGATATCGGACCTTTATTTAGATAGCAAGAAATACTAAATGTTAAAAACTTATTTGGAACAAGTCATAAGTAGAAACTCTTTACAGATTCATTTAAAAAAAAAACACACACCTGTTAGAACGAAGGAAAGGAATGAAATATTAATGGGAGGTGTGATGAAAAATTTATGACGACGGGTTGAGTTTGAACCATCTTTGTTTGAGGGAAGGTTTAAGTTATAATACTCTTTATACATATCAAGAACCAACCACAGTCAATATCGCTTTTTTATTTTTATTTGTGTTTTATATTTATTTGAGCAGATATTATAGACGAAAGGGGATCACCAGAAAAGGTACAAAAAATATCATTGGTGCTTTATCATATGAGTATAGAGAAACTAACCTCTGATTACAAACGAGATGGATTATGTTTCACTGTATCTTTGCTTTTCTTTTCTTTCTTTTCCCTTTTTTGTTTGCACTGTCTTTAACATGTTGTCAATACCGTTACCCTTTTTATATTATGCAGAGGGAATCAAGATTTTGGGTGGGTCGTTCTTGGACATTGTTCGGTAAGATATGGATTTAAATTAATGTATTCTTGTTTTTTAGAGTTGTTTATATTAATGTATTTTTTTTCCATATTTAGTTTTCCTAATTAATATGAAAAAGTAATTTCCCTTGTTGACATTGTTTGTATTAATATACTTAGTTTCCAAATTTATATTAATGTGTTTAATTTGCTTAATTTGTTTATATTGGTTAATAAAGTTTCCAAATTTATATTAATGTACTTAATTGTCCCATTCATCAATTTGCACTCAAGAGAGCCAAAAGGTCTTTGCTGGTCTTCTAGGAAGGAGATTTTTTTTTTATATATATAACATACGAAGGAGATTCAATTTTACAATCAATATGTTGATATTGTTTCTAATAATCTACTTTCCTGATTTATATTCTCAGATTTATATTATAAAATTTTGCCAATCTAGTTTCCTAAAAAGGCCTTGTTTATATCAATAATCATATAAATATTTTTGAATTTTGTAAGATTTCAAAACATGATTCTGATTTATAAAGGGATATTTTAAAATTATTGTATATTTTTTTTTTGTAGAAAAAGTTATTGTACATTTATTATTAGGGATTAGTGTTTGTTTTTTTTTTTCGGTGAATTGTATTTGTCCTTTTAAAATGATAGAATTGTGTTATTTTACTCAAAACTACTATTTTATAGTGAAAGAAACAGAAATCATAGAGGAATAAAATTATAGATTTTTTTAATTTAAATATTTAATAAAAAGTAATAATTCAAATTAACATGGCTGCTTTTTAAAAGGATAATAACTAAAGGAAGAATTTCAAACATAATTGAAATCAACGTTAACGGAGAAGATTTCAAAATTTAAATCAATACATTTAAGGGAAGAAACGTTCAACATTAAACACCGATTAAAAATAATAAAGAAATGGCAATCGACATTAAATGAGAAGATGATTATTGAGATCAATAAAGCTAATAATAATCTAAACAAAAGATGGAAATAAAATCAGTAACGTCAATCAATCTTTTTTATTTTTTATTTTTTTATTTAGAAGGAAACACATGAAAGATGTAAACATTAAATGACAAAAACTAAGTGATGACAACTCAAAAAAAGATTTTAATCATTTAGCATTAAATGCCAGAAACCTAGGTTTTCGATATCAGACCTTTATTTAGATAGCAAGAAATACTATATGTTAAAAACTTATTTGGAACAAGTCATAAGTAGAAACTCTTTACAGATTCATTTAAAAAAAAAAAAAACACACACCTGTTAGAACGAAGGAAAGGAATGAAATATTAATGGGAGGTGTGATGAAAAATTTATGACGACGGGTTGAGTTTGAACCATCTTTGTTTGAGGGAAGGTTTAAGTTATAATACTCTTTATACATATCAAGAACCAACCACAGTCAATATCGCTTTTTTATTTTTATTTGTGTTTTATATTTATTTGAGCAGATATTATAGACGAAAGGGGATCACCAGAAAAGGTACAAAAAATATCATTGGTGCTTTATCATATGAGTATAGAGAAACTAACCTCTGATTACAAACGAGATGGACTATGTTTCACTGTTTCTTTGCTTTTCTTTTCTTTTTTTTCCCTTTTTTGTTTGCACTGTCTTTAACATGCTGTCAATACCGTTACCCTTTTTATAATATGCGAGGGAACCAAGATTTTGGGTGGGTCGTTCTTGGACATTGTTCGGTAAGATACGGATTTAAATTAATGTATTCTTGTTTTTTAAAGTTGTTTATATTAATGTATTTTTTTTTCATATTTAGTTTTCCTAATTAATATGAAAAAGTAATTTCCCTTGTTGACATTGTTTGTATTAATATACTTAGTTTCCAAATTTATATTAATGTGTTTAATTTGCTTAATTTGTTTATATTGGTTAATAAAGTTTCCAAATTTATATTAATGTACTTAATTGCCCCATTCATCAATTTGCACTCAAGAGAGCCAAAAGGTCTTTGCTGGTCTTCTAGGAAGGAGATTTTTTTTTTTATAACATACGAAGGAGATTTAATTTTACAATCAATCTGTTGATATTGTTTATAATAATCTACTTTCCAGATTTATATTCTCAGATTTATATTATAAAATTTTGCCAATCTAGTTTCCTAAAAAGGCCTTGTTTATATCAATAATCATATAAATATTTTTGAATTTTGTAAGATTTCAAAACATGATTCTGATTTATAAAGTGATATTTTAAAATTATTGTATATTTTTTTTTTGTAGAAAAAATTATTGTACATTTATTATTAGGGATTAGTGTTTGTTTGTTTTTTTGGTGAATTGTATTTGTCCTTTTAAAATAATAGAATTGTGCTATTTTACTCAAAACTACTATTTTATAGTGAAAGAAACAGAAATCGTAGAGAAATAAAATTATAGATTTATTTAATTTAAATATTTAATAAAAAGTAATAATTCAAATTAACATGGCTGCTTTTTAAAAGGATAAATATTTTTTTCTTATTATTAATAATAAAAAATTTACTATTGACTTTTTTTTTCTCTTTTTGACCGAAAAATCAATCCTTTTTTGGTGTGTGTAGATACCGAAAGAAGAAGAAAGATTAATAATGAATAATAAAAATATTTCTTTTATGATTCTTTTATAATATATTCTCAACATGTCGCTAGTTTGTTGCTTGGGACATTGAGTATGTATAATGATGGATTTTATTTTGGGTAGAAACTTACGATGGCTCTCTGCATACGTAAAATTAAAATGGACAAAATGGACACTATAATGAAGGAAATAAAACAACGACATTTGACCTCACATTTGGGAGTCAATCAACTTAATGAAATATAAAAGTACAAAGAACATACTCCCCTAAAAGGTTACATCAAATTTAAAATTTAAAATAATAATAATAATAATAATAATTTGTCACTCTTGAAACCATTCCAGCCATATAAAGGATGTTTGGCATTGATTCTGAAGACAGTATAAGAAACTGATAAACAACTACTATGAAAGCCTATACCACCTTTTATTAAATCTTCATTCATATGTGACAGTAGCAATATCCTTATTGGAAACCATTTCAACCTTAGGAGACCAGAATACCTCTTTGAACCAGCTGAAGAAGAAGGGAAGAAAGCCTCTTCTTTGCAGAAACATAAGTTCCTTTCTCAAGTGATGGTCTTTGCATTTTGGACCTGGCCTTTGCTGAACTTGTAGGTGCCATGTACCTTGGAAGGGCAGGTGAGCTTGCAAGGCTCTCATCATTTCTCACTGAAGATCCTGCAATGCTAATGTCTGCGAAAACGTTCTGACTGAACACTTAACATGCTTCTCTAGTCATTGCCGCCACCCCAGGCACTACCTTTCCAGTAGTAGATGACAAAGATGGGGCCTTTGAAGCTGGTGTTGAAGGGGAATTGTGGGTGGAAGGTCTTTTTCCTTTTTGGCCAAGAGAGGAAGCTTTGTTATCATGATTATGGTAATGGAGAGAATGCAATTTGATGATTTCCCCAACAGACATGGTATGGCTTGCAACACTCTTTATAGATGCATGATCATTGTGATCCATACTGCTTCGGCTCTCCCATGGCGGCACAACCATCCATCTCTCTAACCAATTCCAGCCCCATTGGGGATTTTTGGATCCATAAATGTTGGATTTACTGATTTTGAAGAGTTCTTCCATGTTTGCAGTTAGATGATTAGTTATACATAAAATAAATCACTTATATTCAATATAATACAAGTGCATCAATGCATTTTCATCTCTTTCACATATTTCATTTAAAAAGAACAATTCAATAATGCCTTGATGAGATATATATATACATATATATATATATATGGGGAAAGATCCGTTTACAAACTTTTTTTTACAAATTACATTAAATATGACCGGTCATACACTCTTGATTGAAGTATAACCGGTCATACTTAGTGTAATTTGTAAGAATTTGTTAACAAAAAATTTGTAAATATAATTTTCCCCCATATATATATATACAATTTAAACAAGTCCTGGTTGGTGATAGTTTCATGTTTGACCTGATACCATATTAACTGTTGTCAGTTGTCACTTGTCACCAAGTATCTATCTTGCCTATGTAACAACCTTGAATCCAATGACTATTTTATAAGATCAGCAAGCATTGGCCAGCCCTGACTAGTAACATTCATATGTAAATCAGTCTAATTAATGGGATTTCATTTATCTTGAATTGTGTATAGTGCCATCAGAAATACATTAATATTTAATCCCCAGAGTAATATTACGGAACTATACCATACTAATATCTATTTCCCTAGGCATATCTGTAAAATGACTTGAAAAAAGTCATTCTCCCAATTCATGTTTTTATCTTCACTTATGAATTTCTTTCAAACCTTATCTTAGCTAATTTCACTATATTTGTCTTCTAGAATTTTTCATACACCATTGTTAACTATCTTTAGCTATTTTGTGAATAATTAGTTAATTACAAATGTAAATAAAGAAATTTGTCTGCTAATATATTAATTCCAAGCCACCATAATTAACATTTGCTCAATTTTACTTCTAATACTCTCTTTTTTTTGGAGGGGAGGGTGTTAAGAAAATGAACCACAACTGATGTAGAAATATCAAAATGGATTTATTTTTGCACAGGCTTTTAGTAAGAGACTTAAATTGATTGAATCCAGAATTAATTAATCTCTATTCGATTAAAATCCAAAATAAAAATAAAATAAAACCATAAATGAGGTAGTCTCTTGCTACTTGATGTAAGAATGAATAGGCCAAAGCTCTCTATCTTCTCAAAGCAGCTTCTTGCCTCTGCAACGATTTTACTTCAATTTGCTCCTTGGAATGCAAGCTATCATCCCATTCTTCTCCAATCTGCGGTAAGAGTATGTGCCACTTCAATACAAATTTTAAAAGCAGTACTCATAATATTTCAAGTTTTTGTTTTAAGAAGTAAAATCACACAGTCCCTATAACACACATTCTTTTCAAAACCTGCATTGTAAACAAGGAAAATATACACGAGTGCTTACCGCAGCTCGCAAAAGTTCTTTTTCATGTTTCTCCTGCAGTTGCTCTGAAGAGCCTGGTTATCCTCAGACATTCTAATTCTCCTCTCACGAATCTGAGACTACAATCTTACTAGAGTTTGCATGCATTGTAAGGTACTAGTTGTTTGTCGTTTGACAGATTGGCCTTGTATTAATGTTTTCAACCTCACCAAACCTTTTAAGGCTTGTAAATTCGTAATGCCCTTCTTGCCTGAAAGCTCAAGAACAAGAATAATTATATATGCTTACAGGGAACTGAATGCTGTTGGGAATCAGTGAGAGTAGTGATATTGGTTAGAAATGAACTAAGTGGGGACTATATATATAAGTAAAAGTATCCATTGAGCTCTTGTAGAGATAGAATTAGTTTGGTATCCCTCAAGCCCTCATGGGGGTGTAGTATCTTACTGCGTAGGTGTTCAAAGTAGCAGTGAAATGGACCAAAGCACAAGGAGAGTCACTATTGGTGGTTATTCTAGGTAGGGCTGAGAGTAACAGCTCATGAAAGTAATGGATGCAAGAGGCCTCTTCAATGGAGAAGAGGGGTTTATATAAGTGAGAAATATTCACTAATGATAAGAGAAAAGAGCCATAACTCTCATAACCGTTTTCCCAATACCTCAATGCTACGACTGATGACGCTGGAGTGAGGGTAAGATCCATATGTTCACTATGGGGAGGCAACGGGTCTTTGCAGACCGGCTTATATGTATTGAGCTATGTAGGCCATTCTAGAACACCCATAAACCTAACACCTCAGGGTTTTTTAGGTTGAGATCTAATGTGAGTCAACTTATTGTGATGGCTTTGTTGCTTAGCCCGATGGTATTTCTCCCCTACCATGGGCTTCCTGGTTTTCCTAAATCCTAACAAATGCAACATTGGTATAGATACAAATTTTGTTCATAATGAAATGATTATGGTGTGCATTACATACTATATATAATACATTAAGGAACCAAAATTCCTGTAGATAACCATGAAATAAATTCATTGGAAGAAAATCAAAATGAGAGTCCTTGAAATCAATGAAATGAATAGAACAAATTTAAAATTTCTCCAAATCAATGCAGCATTCTTATAACTATCGCTTAGACCCAATTACAACAACTACATTAATTTTATTTAACAAAAACCAGGAAAAAAAAGGATGCAAATGTATATAATTGCTTTCATTTTCTCTCTCTGTCTTTCTCTCTCTCTCTTTTTTCTTCTTCTGTCTTTCCCCATGAAAAGAAAGGAAATTCATACTGCAAATCTGTGCACAGCCAGATTCAACTAACGTAGGATGAACAAATTTTTTTCCGAAAAAGAGGGGTAATTTCTTTCTTTTTTTGAAATTTAGTAGTTTGGGTAAGCGGGTGAGCCTCGAGCAATGACAAAGCTACTCGTTAGTGACAAAAAGGTCACCGGTTCAAATTTAAGAAACAGCCTCATTTAAAAAATGCGAGAGTGAGACTAATTTCCTTCATCCCTACCCTCACAAATAACGGTTTCATATGGGTAATGGTTTTAAAGTTTGTATATCATTACCCAAAATAAATGATGGCAAGAAGTTCTAACCAAATATCCACGGAATGCTGTCTGAATCTTGATAGATGCTATTTCTTCCTTCGTCTTTCCAGTGTAATGAGGCATACAGTGAGACGAACAACCTCTGCAGTAGCCTGGGAAGCAGCAACAGCAGAGCAAAAAGCATGTTTGTTCTGTTCATTATGTGCTTCAGTTAATTTAACATCTTCTATCAGTGGAAGAGGGGGAGCAACAAGAACTGGTGCTTCTTCAGATGCCACCCTGTGACACCCATTACCTTTTGTCTTTGACTTGTGGTTTTTCTGCTTTTTCTTTTAAACAACAAAAATTAATGGATAGAATTAGAAATTGCTCAGATTTCAAAATCAATAATGTAAAAAATATTTTCTTCTTTCCCATAATGTAGTACATAATATTTAAACCTTATCTTTTCTGGAATCTGAACTAAAAACTTTCTTCACTGAAGAAAATCAACTCCTTTTCCTCCCCATTTGCTAGTCCTGTTACTTTTAGGGAAAAGAACAAACAAATTAGATCTTAATATCGAGCCAGACATTGTCCAAAAATGGGAATATAAGAAGAGATAAGATGAACAATCTTCTGTTGATAAAATTCAACTAGGTTAACTAGAAACTGAAACTAAATAGCAAAAACGCCACCCCAACAAAGTAAAATATATGCTTTCAAAAAATTTGGTATTTGTAGTGAACAAATAGATAAGAACCCATGTCAAAATCTCAAATCTTCAGAAAAGAAAGACAGTATTTTGATTGAAAATTACAAAAACCAAAAATGCAAATTTAGTAATGCTATAGGAAAATGGAGAAGAACCCAGATAGTATAATACAAAAACCATTAAACCCATGTCAAATTTTCCAATTTTGAAAGAGATAAATTACAAATGAAGAATACAAATGTAGTATTCAATGGACAAATGGAAAAGAACCAGATAGTATAATCCCAAAAAGAAAAAAAAAATTATTAAACCCAATACCAAAGTTCCAACTTAGAAGGGCTAGATTAACTAAAACTACAAAAACCACAAAAAAAAAAGTAGCAAAATGGACAAATGCGGTGAAAACATTCCAATACCTTTGCATGAGAATCCCAGATCTATGGAAATGAAAGGTACACAAGTTGAGGCCCACTAAGTGTCCCCCAAAGAGAAGAAGAGTGAGGGACCGACCAGATCTTGCCTTCGGAAAATGAAAACTATCTCAAATCAACATGGTAACTGGCCGCACTACTGTTCCTATTCCTATTTTTAATTTCTAGGCGTTAATTACTAAAAGCAATTGGTTACGCTTTCACACAAATAGATATATCAGCACTAAATATTTTATGGATTAGAGGCTATTTATTTTTTAAGATAAATCTGAACTTTTTATTTATGTATCAACTATAATTTAAATGATTATATTATTGGATAGTATTAAATTATAAATATTCATTTAAAATACTTTTATTTTTTATTTTATCTAAATTTAATTGTTGTTCTACCACCAAGCACATGGGTCAACTACTAAGAGGTTGTTTTCGCCTAATAAGTGGTTTAGAGTTCGAATCCATATTAACGTAATTATGTGAAAACTTGATAGGTAAAGCTTTGTTGCCCTTATTATTCTACCCGGCTTGAGTTGGGTAATTGATTAACTGATTAATTATATCCCAAAAAAAATTGTTCTTGGTTGGGATATCAAAAGGCAAGTTTAAAAGGGAAGACTCACTCCATGTCAAAGGATGAAACTTACATAAATATATTTATTTTCTAATTTAAACTTTTTAAAATCCTAGCTTTCCATATATTGTTGCAGACGCAACATCTTTTTTCACCTTTTAATTGATCACCCAAACATGGATTTAACATTAATCACGATACCTCCCGATCAAACAATAACAATATAAAAAAAAGAATTTTTATTTATTTATTTTTTACAAAATAAAATGGATTTCTCTAAGAAAGAGCCATTCATAATGGCTTTAAAATAATGAAGTTTTATGGTGCCAAAATTGCATTTGGTAGTTGATCTAGACCTACTACTTGTTATATAAAGGCCCAAGAGCCCAAAAAAAAAAAACCCAATGACTTAGCCACCAAGGCAAACTCATCCCGCGTAGAAAGCGTGGGATCTCGCTAACCTCATTCCACCAAGGCAAACTTATCCATCGTTGCCAATAGCAGTAGCTCAAGCAAGTTGGCCACTACCAAGAACCATTGAATGAATGGTAATTTCTGCTTGCCTATTGATGGGACGTAAATTCGTTCCCATCTAAGCCCATTTTGATAGCAAAATACCATACGTTCCCTCATTTGATGAGCAACTTCAGCATGAAAATCACTTGTTTTACACATTTGTGACAAAAACACAGTGGGAGAATGGATGGTAACATATTCCTTTAAAATATATTAAAAGGGAAACGGACTAAGACGCATTTAATGCACCTGCTCCATTCATTTAATGCTTCTGTACACTTTGCAGGTAACGTAGAGTTAAAGACTTCTATAAAGCAAGGCGGTGCACCAACTGAGCAGCTGGAAACGTGAAGAGCAGAGAATCAAGAGTTCTCATTGGCTGAAAACAGAAGCAAAACATGGGAAGTCTGCAAACAACGGCTAATCATCACCAAAACCTGTTCCATTCAGCAATTCACGCAAGCTTCACACTCTGCTGCCACAGTCCCGTCCCCTCATTCAAGCAACTAGCTCCAAAGGAATTACGGTCTTGCCACTCCTCTTCCAGCTATAAATCGGACCACCCTCACACAAAAACATCATCGAATCCTGGAGGGTTTGCAGTCCGAAAGGAAGAGATCACTTAGTAGTAGTTCGTAACTTAGTTTAATTTTAAGTTGTAACTGTAGTTAAGTGACAACCCCTTTTTCTCTTCTCTGTAAACAACCATCAAGACTCCTCACGAGCAAATACCCATCTTTCTTCATTTTCTGTTTCTTTTTGTAAACTGTCTTTTAAATTAATATAAGTGTTTTTCTCTTCGTTCCAATCGTTATCTCTTGACTGAATCTCGGGTCTATGTGATCTCAGTTGAGAATAATTATGTTTAAACTATCAGCCATGAGCTGAACTATCTGTGAAACGGGTAAACTGTGAAACTCTTAAAGAACTATTTTCAAAACTCTTGACCGAAGCTTTTTGTATTTCTTTGGCTAAGTAAGTTATATTCATTGTGCGCCAATGGAAATTAGGTACATACTGAGAAAGGAATTTCCATAAGGAAGGGATTTCAGACAGCTTAGCCATTGGGGGAAGGTAGATGTCATGGCAAAAATGTTACTGGTCACCTTAGGAATAAGGGGCCAACTCGTCCATTTTAAGGTTCTGAACTAAGTACCTGTTGGAGTCAAGGGAGCCGTAGGAGTATGAAAACTTGTGAGCCATCTAGATCATGAGCTGAGGAATCAGAGTTGGCAGGCAAAGAAACTGGGACAAAGCCAAAAGTGCTAAGTCTTGAGCAGAGAAAACAGCCCCTTTAAGAGTGAAGCAGTGAATCCGTTCCTTCTATTAAACTGTTTTAACCACCACCCTGTTGTCTCTTGATTATAGTTATTTCTGTTTTAGTAGTTTTATTTTATTTTATTTAGTACTTATAAAAACTCCAATGATTATTATCTCACTTCCTTCTAAACAGGAAGGATCACATACATAACGCAGCTATTTGCCATCAGATTGAACCTACTGTTCCTGAGGAATGTTGTCAAGACAGTAGGGAAAGTTTGACCAGGCAGTTCATTTACTAACTTTTCTTCTCATTTTCACTCTTTATAAACAGTGATAAAACAATAATTAACACTCTATCCTCATGGGAACGATAATTTGGGCATTAATACTCCCTTTATTACTTGATGCGTGCACTTGCGCACTTGGGTTGGAACTAAGGGACGAATCTGTGTTCTGCAAGAACAGAGGAACGTCCCCTATCAGAACTTATATTTTTCCACCATCAGCAAACCACCCAACAAGTTTTTGGCGCCGTTGCCAGGGATAGAAACACTAACTGTTGTTCTTATCATTGTTTTCTAACACATATACTGTATATCTGACTTTACTTTTATATTTTTTTTCTCTCTTTATCATTGAATCTGCTGTGCATATATATACCCTGTGTTATTGGTTTATGAGTGAAGAGTTTGAAACAGACTCTGACCACTCCGTTGAAGCACCTGAGTTTCTCTTTGATCCTGAGCTAGAACGTACACTCCATAGGAGAAGAAGGAACCTCAGGGAAGAATTTCTCCAAATCTTTAGTGATTCGCAACTGGTCACATCGTAAATCAGAGGAAGCTACCAAGCTAAAGAACCGTTGTTAGCAAAATACTTGGATTCCGCAAGACTGTTAATTACGGAGTTTGAAAAGGTAGAAGTTCACCATATTTCGCGAAATGAAAATAGCAGGGCTGATATACTATCAAAACTGGCAAGCACTAAAGGATGGGGAAACCACAAGACGGTGGTTGAGCAGGACATCCCAGAACCCACATGTGTCATGCAGATAGCCGAGGGCAAGGATTGGCGTAGTGTCATCATTGACTACATAGAAAACGGAACCCTACCCCCCAGAAGGAGGAAGCTCGGAAGCTGGCCAAGGACGCAGCATTATACACAATGATGGAAGGGCAGCTTTACAGGAAAAGAGCCTATTCCCCTTTGCTAAAGTGTCTAAACTCGGAAAGGGCGAGATATGTCCTGTCTGAAATCCATGAAGGGATCAATGGTCAGCACATTGGAGGTAAGGCACTAGTCCGGAAAGCTCTCAGAGCAGGATATTTCTGGCCCTCTATGGTTTATGATGAGAAGGAGCACTTACAAAAATGTGATCAATGCCAGAAGCACGACAAGAACCTGTTGGCACCACCAGAAGAGTTAAGTATGATCACGGCTCCATGGCCGTTCTTTAAATGGGGGATGGACCTTTTGGGTCCGTTTGCTGCGGCTAAATGACAGTTAAAATGGTTAATAGTGGTTGTCGATTACTTTACTAAATGGATAGAAGTGGAGCCAGTGGCAACAATTACCACGACACGAATGCAGCGCTTCTTCAAAAGGAGCTTGATCTGCAGATTTGGGATTCTAGCCGAGGTAGTTACCGACAACGGAACCCAATTCACAAGTAAGACTTTCCAAGAGTTAATGGCAAATCTTCACATCCAACATCGTTTCGCTTCTGTGGAACACCCTCAATCCAATGGCCAAGCCGAGGCGGCAAATCAAGTTATCATAGCCGGGCTGCGCAAAAGAATGGAGCAATGTGCCAAGGGAAAGTGGGTAGAAGAACTATGGTATGTATTGTGGGGGTACAGAACCACGATGCAAACTTCTACTAGAGAAAGCCCATTCAGATTGACCTACGGTACCGAGGCCATGATCCCGGTGGAACTTGGAGAACCATCGTGGCGAAGGGTCCAAGCTTTATCACAAACTGAAAAAAAGAATAGTAACAAAATAGCTGTGGAGCTGGATTTGATTGATGAAGCTCGAGTCACTGCTCATTGTAAGAATGTTGCGGCAAAGCAACTCGTGGCAAA
Organism: Gastrolobium bilobum; assembly: GCF_033153095.1. Lineage (NCBI taxonomy): Eukaryota > Viridiplantae > Streptophyta > Magnoliopsida > Fabales > Fabaceae > Gastrolobium > Gastrolobium bilobum. The sequence goes on from NW_026896221.1 coordinate 17,441, forward strand.
CCGATTCAACAAAAAGGTAAAGTCGCGGTCATTTGTCGTGGGAGACCTTGTTCTTCGAAGGGCGGATATCGAAGGGCGAAATGCGGCTGAAGGAAAGTTGGCTCCAAGATGGGAAGGACCATACAAAATTAAAGCCAAACTATCAAAAGGAGCCTATGTGTTAGAAACTTCACAGGGGAAGCAGGTTAAAAGGACTTGGAATGCGGACAAGTTGAAGAAATATTTTAGTTGAAAAGTTATTACTCATAAATTGTAGTTTAAAATTCAAGTTCAATAAATGGAATAATCCGAGGTATTTGAATCCTCTTACCTACGGGCAAGGTTGGAGTTCCAGCCCGGCCAATAGCGTCGAGGTATTTGAACCCTTTTGCCTACGGGCGAGGTTGGAGTTTTAGCCCGGCCAATAACGTCGAGGTATTTGAACCCTCTTGCCTACGGGCCAGGTTGGAGTTCTAGCCCGACCAATAACGTCGAGGTATTTGAACCCTCTTGCCTACGGTCGAGGTTGGAGTTCTAGCCCGGCCAATAACGTCGAGGTATTTGAACCCTCTTGCCTACGGGCGAGGTTGAAGTTCTAGCCCGGCCAATAACGTCGAGGTATTTGAACCTCTTGCCTACGGGCAAGGTTGGAGTTCTAGCCCGGCCAACAATGTCACGATATTTGAACCTCTTTCCTACGCGTAACTTGATGGAAAGATTCATGCCGACCTACCGAGGTAGGGGGAATTTAAGGGGACACCCTTACTTCCCTAATATCCTTACAAAAAGAAGGCCGGTTGAACAACAGATATCGATGCACATCAATCTATAACAGTTAAGCATGTTTTTGAACTGGCGGAGTACTCAAAATGGTCGAAAAGAAAAGAAAAGACAGGAAAATTACAGAGTTAAACCGACATTCCGGCTCTTCATTCCGCGCCGTCGTTTTACATCATCCCCCTCACCTCAGCCTCAAACTCGGCACCAGCTGCCTCTATAGCGGCATTGACTCCAGTCTCCTCAATCCTTGGCGTAGTCTCAACCTGTTCGGTGCTGCTCTCTGGCAGGCTTGGAATGGATGGAGGGGGGAAATAAACCCCGCCACGAATGTAGCCAAAGCAGTCAAGCTGGTCGAGCCTGAGAGGAAATTCCGGATTAAAATACCTTACCTAGTTGACTCCATTTTTGAATGCACTGACGGCGGCTTTTTGCAAAGCCGACTGGTTAAAATCATAAGCCTGTTGCAAGTTTTGGAGGTCTGACTTCAGCTTATTAATCTCCGCAGTCAGCTCGGAAACCTTTACACCCCTCTCTGCCAGCGCATCGGATTGGTCTTTGAATTGCTTCACGATATTATCCTTACCAGGGGTCACACCGACGGCGTCAGCAATAGACTTCAAGTCTGACTGGGAGGTCTCCAAAGAAGCCTTTAATTCAGCAGAATTGTTTGTTAGTTCTTCATTGACAAGAACAGCTTTACTATACCTCAAACGGAGCTCGTCTAGCTCGGTGACAGTCTCGGAATGCTTGTCCAGCAGCAAGGAATATGGTTTCACCATGGAAGCAGTCTTGAAGGTGTACAACTCGGCCTTCTGGAGCTCTTCCATCTCGGCTCTTGAAATCATCCCAGAACCGGAGAATACGGGAGGAGGACGCACGATACCCCGTAACTCGGCTGTTACCCCTGAGTCCCATAATGCTCCCCTCCTCAGTCTGGCTGGGAGAGCGGCGGGAGCAGGGGTGCCCCGAGGAAGAGTAATGACGGCATGCGTTTCGCCTCCACTAGCCGAGACCGGAGGGTCTGGAATTCCATCAGCCTCTGTATTCTCACCATCTTCGGTAAGATCTAGGATGGAGACCCAGAATTCAAAGCCAAGGTGGAAGCGGCCGCAACTGGGCTGACTGTTCTTGGCCTCTTAGTCGGGGGTGCAGGCGGAGCAGAAGTTTGCCCTGTTATCGATAAAATATATTCCGGACCTGGCCCTTCATCTTCTTCGTCAAAATTCATGTCGAAATTTGCAAACAAAAACAAGTTATAACAGTAACATGAAAGTAACACAAGTAGCAAGGATTTAAATAGCACAAAGCATACTGGTGGGCTCTGGGGTGGAATGAGATCTGGCTACTAGAGAAGCTGCACTCAGATGACCCTTGGAACCTACATGGGCCAGCAAGGTCTTGGCATTACCTTTATCCTTTTGTGACAATCTCAGCTTGAAGTCGGCTGGCCTGCGCTGGTGATGATCCTGAGTCCAGTACAGGGGAAACTTCGGTTCCCCATCATCACCAATGAACCATGGCCTCTTTCCCACCTCGGCCACCACTTTATAAAAGTGGACTTTGAAGCCTTTAAAGGAATCACTGCACACAGAAAACAGCTTTCGCGAGGGATTGCTAACTCGGCCTCGAATGCTTCTCCACCCCTTAAGTTCAAGGGGTTCCGAGCCGGTACGTGAAGTATAAATAGTAAAAAAATGCAAAAACAGGGGAACAGTATACGGAAGGGACAACGAGTCGCAGAGCTGTTCAAAAGCAACAACATAAGCCCAGCCATTGGGATGAATCTGGGTGGATGCGAGCAGCAAATGGTTTAGGAGCTGTATCTTGAATGGGGAAAAGGGAAACCAAACCCCATTCTTCGTCACCAGATCTCGGTAGAAGAAAAAAGAATGTGGCTCCTCAGGATTCCAGCCTGAGCAAACAGGTTCGTCATCGGCAGGAACGAACGTGTCGAAATCAACCGGGTGGCCAATGGGAAGCCCGGACACTTCTTCGGTTGACATCTCGGAGGAAAAGCTCAACACCTCTTCCGTAACCCATGGATATTGGGTACGAAGATTATTGGTTACTGGAGCAGAACCCTTCTCGGCCGTACTCACCCCGACCTCTGGACTTTGGCTAGAGGAAGCAATATTCACATTCGATTCTATAGAATGGGACTCCATAAATACCTAGAACAGTAAAATGGAGGATTAAAAGACAAGAATAGCACGTAACAATGAGGATACGTACCCGAATTAAACAAACTACTGTCAGAGGAGCTAGAATCGTCAGATGCAAAAACAGGAGCAGGGGTTGGTGAACCCGGGGTGTGTGAGAAGCTACCCAAAACTAGGTTGGCCATGAATTTATTCCTCCTCTCCACAAATTGAGCACTAAGGTATACACAGTTGAAGCAAGGCTCAAGGTTGGTAATATTGGGGCGAGAAGGGACTCTCACACTCCGGTTCGGAAAGGGAACAGGTGTACTAGCGTGAACCGGGGTAGAACCTAAGGAAAGAGGGGAAGTTGCCCTGGATGGGTTGCCTAGGCTACGGGGACCAACGCTTCGACCCCGGGCTGAAGGACCAGAGGAAGCCCTTCTACCTCGAAGACCACCCTGCGACCACGGACCGAAGAGCGAGATGAAGAGGCTCTCCTATGGCCACCACCTCGATAGCCGCCTAGCAAAGCAGCTTGTGTTTCTTCCTCGGTTCGAGGCCTTCCATACAACCAGTACCTCAAACCAGGAGGTAGGCTCTAAATGAACCTTTCCTCTTCTTCAGCAAATCGTCCTTCCTCTTCGGCATCAATTTCATCACCACAATCGAAGATGCGGAGGCAAGAGGGTCTTCCTCGAATGGTATAATTTCTCTCACCCTTATCAGAAACTATTCAAAGCAGGGTGTGCAGGAAGTGAACAAACAACATATAAGCTTATGTAGACAATACGAGACTAGTACAGAAGGTTTAATCAGGC